>NC_045161.1:17104291-17214291 GCF_900700415.2 Clupea harengus | reverse complement strand
TTCCAGAAGCCTACATCCCACATCGTGAGATGGCCGGACTTGGCCATTCTCACACCTCTATCCACAAGACCTGATCATGTAAAACCCTTTCAGCATTTACACACACACACACACACACACACACACACACACACACACACACACACACACACACACACACACACACACACACACACACACACACACACACACACACACACACACACACACACACACACACACACACACACACACACACACACACACACACACACACACACGCACATTTCTACTGGCCTGATTGCCACAGGAACCCTGGGACCCTGGGATTTCAAGTTCAAGTTCAGGTTTGTTTATATACCACATTATCATACACATAGGTCATTCAATGTGCTTCACACTTTAAGCTTCAAGAGACAAATATAAAATAAACCTTAGTGCAAAGATAAAAAATGTGTGTGTGTGTGTTGTTGCAACCAGCTGAGGCCTAACTGTGTTTGCCCAGGTAATGGCATCATAAAAGGCCTGTGTCACTGACAACAACGTCTCTAAGGAAGAGACCATCCCTCTCCCTCTGCTTTCTCTCTAAGTGACCTACCAGGTTTATACTGTGTGTATATTTGGGCCAGTGGTTACCTGCTGTAACAGAAGCATGCTCTACCCAACAGACCTTCACTGGAGCCGCACCTCGTGCTGTCATTAACACAATACAGCTCAAAGCTCAAACGCAGATCAAAGTCCTCTCTCTCTCTCTCTCTCTCTCTCTCTCTCTCTCTATGTTACATAGATAGACAATGAATACGACATATGCATTTGTCTGCCTGGTAACCATGACTAACATACTTAACACTGTGTTTTATAACTGTTTTAACCATCTCACAGACTTGACAGTTTGGCTTATTTCTTCATAAACACACACACACATACACACATACATAGACACACAGAGGAAAATAATCGAATTACCTAGCAGATCCTCTTGGCTGTTGCTCTGTCGTCTCTTGCTTCGGCTGTCCATTTCCATAAAGTGCAGAAGGAGGAGCTAAGTACTTGCAGGAGTGCAGAGGGGAGTAGCGGCGATGCTCACAGTCACAGGTGTGCAGAGGGGAGTATGTGTTCCTCCCTTTAGTAACTGACACTCACAGACAAACTTTTAAACCTGTTCATGGGAGTGGACACACCCACGATTATCATACGTCAATAACTCTTATCATGCACCCCTCCTACCTCTCCCTCTCTCTCTCTCTGTCACAAACACACACACACATACTGCAATATAATAGAGACATATTATAATCTTCTACTATATTATATGCCTGTCAGTTGATCACTCACTAAAGCAAGTTCAGTGCAGACGTGGCACAGATCCCTGGGCACTGACATAATTCACACACACACACATGAGATGGTCACTGACATAATTCACACACACACACACACACACACACACACACACACACACACACACACACAAAGAGATGGTCACTGAAACAAATCGCACACACACACACACACACACACACACACACACACACATGAGATGGTCACTGACACAATGCACACACACACACATGAGATGGTCACTGACACAAATCGCACACACACACACACACACACACACACACACACACACACACACACACCTGAGATGGTCACTGACATAATGCACACACACCACACACACACACGAGATGGTCAGTGACATAATGCACACACACACACACACACACACACACACACACACACACACACACACACACACACACACACACACACACACACACACACACACACACACACACACACACACACACACACACACACACACACACGAGATGTCTTCCCTATCTGTAAAACGAGTTTAAGTGTATGCAAATGTCTTCAGAGGGCAGGGGCCATTTTCATACTGAGCTGATGCCTCCCTGCTTATCACACTCGTGATGCCTGACACTGGGCCACAGTTGGCCGTCACCTTCCTCTCTGTCATGAGACTCATTTATGTGGGTGGTAAAACTGCAACATCGGTTGTAAAGCCATGCCCCTCAGTATTGGCAAATAGCCAAGACTGTAAGTGTTATACAAACCTTCCTGGCCTGATAACGGTAGGAATATCAGCCTGTGATGACAGTAGAGGCTAAGCATATGCATATACATACCGCATCACATGCACACAGAAGTGTAAAAAGTACTGAAATATTGTACTAAAATTACCTTTACTTTTTTTTTTTTTTTTACAGTACAAGTAAAGTTACCCATCTAAAAATCTACTCAAGTAAAAAGTAGTTAATTTAAAATGTACTTTAAGTAAAAGTTACTTAGTTACTTCCAACAACTTGATGGGGGTCGCTCCTATACAGTGCAAAAAAGGACAAGGGGTCATAAATCCAATCCAAAATCTAGTTTTTTTTTAATTAAAGGAAAATCTTTACAAATGTAAGTGCAATAATGACATTAATCATGTGAAGTTGTCAACACAACATTTAGGACCTTTCAGGAGGTATAATGGGCCAATTTTGTTCAGACCATCCCATAAAACATTTTCAAATACAATTAAAAGTGGCATAATTGTGAATTCTATGGACCATTTTTTTCCCTTCACCAACACAACAGTTATAGTGCAAATCAAGGTCGCTAGTGTTTTGACTTCCAAAATCACTCAAATAAAACCAAAATCAACCAAAATGGAAGTGTGAGGGCACTTGTTTTAAAGACAGAACTGAGAAATTATTTGATAGCAGACTGTGCTCTACCTATGTAATAATGAGACATGAACCACGGCAGCAATAAAAACGTATGTGTGTGATGTTGTTAGAGCACCTGTAGTCGTTGTTAATAACGGATCTCCTAAAAAGCAAATGTGCATAATATGCTAACGTACTGTAGCTTGCTAACCTTTTTTAACAAGTTTGAACAGGCAAAGGCTGTCTAGCAAGCTTTCAGTTTGGAGTTGTGCGAAACTACTATTGAATATACTGAATAAATAACCAGTAAACGACCAGTATCTCAATTAGCTAAGTTAAAGATCTGACATTTAGGCCGTTAGAGGTCTGTAACGTTATATTTTTTATTCTTCCCAGCCAAACAGGTCATCCACCATAACATCAATATCAATATTGACTCTTTATCTCTTGTTCCATCCAAAACAGCAAGAAACCTGGGGGTCATTATTGATGACCAACTGACCTTCACGGCCCACATCGCCTCTGTCTCCAGGTCGTGCCGCTTTGCGCTATACAACATCCGCAAAATCAGGCCGTACCTAACCCAGTATGCCACCCAGCTGCTGGTGCAAACCTTGGTGAGTTCCCGCCTTGACTACTGCAACGCCCTCCTAAAGGGCCTGCCGGCTTGCGTGGTGAAACCATTACAGATGATCCAGAACGCGGCGGCGCGCCTGGTGTTCAACCAACCGAAAAGGGTACACGTCACCCCGCTACTCATTGAGCTCCACTATCTGCCGGTAGCTGCTCGCATTAAGTTTAAGTCACTTATGCTTGCCTACAGAGTGCTTGCTGGTTCTGCTCCCACCTACCTAAATGCTCTTGTAAGGGCAAATGTTACACCCAGGACGCTGCGCTCGTCTAGTGAGCGTCGTTTGGCACTGCCGTCTGTGCAAGCACGGCAATCCAAACTATTCTCATTTGTAGTTCCACGTTGGTGGAACAAACTGCCTAGTACTACCAGAGCAGGGGCGTCCCTCTCTACCTTCAAGAAGCTTCCTTCCTAACTGGCACCTTGACTAGCGCTTAACTTGCACTTCAGCAGTTACATTCCTGCACTTCTTTTTTTCCTTTCTAGGTCGTTTTTCTAATTCTTATGTAAAGTAGTATTTATTGTTACAGCATGTTTTTTATTGCTCTTAGCTTGACTGTTCTCTCCCTTGTACGTCGCTTTGGACAAAAGCATCTGGTAAATGACTAAATATAAATGTAAATGTAAATATTTAAGGGCCAGAAGCACATTACGATGCGACGCATCAGTGTCCAGGCAGTGCTCCACTGCTTGTCAAGGCGCTGTTTTAGTATCTCGATAGTGTTTGCGCAACTCATTGGGTATAGAAGGCCTTTATTTTTGAAGTAATATATAGCATCACGTCACGCACAATTTGTAGTCACCTTGAAGAATATGTTAGTTAAAGATATTTGTTCATTCAGGAAAAAACGGCAAAACTACTGAAAAAATTACAGTTTGCTTTTTCATGCAATCAGAACAATGGCATCTGCATTTTCTTGTATCACAGTCCCTGTAACATCCAACATCGTAGCACTACGTTCTGTGCAAAGGAATGAACACTTAGTGAAGCACAAGGCCTGTTAGTCTATGCATTGTCAATGCAGTACGTGTTTTGAGGTGAAATGTTTCAGAAATTTTCCAGACTGGAAACTGCAGATTGAACTCTGTTGAACATTGTCCCTACTTGAAGATAACATAGCCCTATATGACTGCTATAACTCATCCGTCAACAAGGCCGAGCCCTGCACGCTGTCATGTTTCCTATTGGTAAACAGCTGCACTGTGCCGTTATCGCCAACGATGGGACTCTTGCCCTTTTTCCAGCAGCGTATGAGTAATGTAACATGTTCCTTTTATGTTTTCTTTCCATTGCTAAATGTGGATAAGATCACTCTTTTTCCTCTTCTGACCTTTGGGAAAAAGCAGAGATTACATTCACAGCGACCTCAGGCCTGCGTGTGTGTGTGTCCTGTGTCGCCTCCATATCCACATGTGTGTTGCAGTGTGCCGCTTGTGCAATAAAAAACTGACTTGAGTCAGCCTTGTTTGTTTGTTTGTTGTTTATGTTTGAAGTGTTCCACACCTGGACTGCATTTAGAGCCGAGCTCAAGACCAGGTATGAAGTAAGGGGTAGTGCAAGGTCAGGAGGGGGCCAGGTGGCGGCCGAAAAGACAGACATGATACACAGGGGCATGGACACACACACACACGCACACACACACACTGTGAGTGTGTGTGTGTGTATGTGTGTACGTGTGTGTGTGTGTGTGTGTGTGTGTGTGTGTTTTGTGTGTTTGTGTGTGTGTTGTGTGTTTGTGTGTGTGTGTGTGTGTTTGTGTGTGTGTGTGAGGAATATCCCTGAATATAATATAATATCCCTGCATATGTCATTATACTGCGACCTGCAGCACCTCACTGCATTTACCTCACATGGACATGCTCCATAACATGAGTTTAGGGCCCCAGCCGAGACACTGAGGCTGCCTGTGGTTGGGAGAATTGAACACTCAAACACTCAGTCTGTGGATGGTAAGACACTCTGGAGCTCAGCTCACAAACACACAAACATTATGCCCGAAATGAGCGGTTTGAGGTTCTCCAGTGGAATGGATGGATGGAGTGGTCAGTGAGGACATGTCTTCAGACAAGTGGAGCATAAGCTCCATAGGCTTTGCCAGGCTGCACTAACTTTCAGATCCAGGCCCAGGCCAACTCAGATGGTCGTGGGTCACGTCAGGTCAGAAGCTCATAATGTAAAGGCTGAGAGGGAGAATCAGACACACTCTGAGGCTCAGCACGGAGAAACAGTGACCCAAAACATCTTCCAAACCTCTGCCCTGTGCTCTCACTCTTAAAGTGCAATTGGGGACATGTCCCTGTTTCAGGTGTTCAAGAGCTGATACGGGATGAGAGTTGGAGCCAGCGACGTCTTTTCAAGCCAGGTCAGGCATGACAAAAGGGTCAGGGGTCATGACCTTTGGCCTTTAACCTTTAACCCTTTTTTTAGTCTTGGTCATTGATAATATAACAAAGCGCCATGGAAAATGACAGTGTGACATGAGTCATCATTTCAGCTGTGGTGACAGGGAGGGGAGCCATAGCCTACAGCCTGGCTGACCAGAGAGACAGACAGACAGAGAGACAGAGAAGCAGACAGACAGACACAGACGCACAGAGAGACAGACAGAGACACAGATGCACAGAGAGACAGACACACACACACACAAACACACACACACACACACACACACACACACACACACACATACACACACACACGCAGCAGTGTCATCATCACTCTCTCTGCCGTGATAAATCTGCCATAGGGATGGCAGACCAGAGGCCATTTCATTAAAACTGACCACTCCCATACACACATATGCACACACACACTCCCATACACACACATGCACACACACACACTCCCATACACACACATGCACACACACACTCAGTGACTGAGCACAAGGTTGTGTAAAGAGGAAAGACATGGGGGAAGAGAGAAAGATAGATTTTAAATTCTTACTTAGCAATTGTAGTGTCAAATATTACAATCCAAGTACCACTGGTGAGGGTGTAAGGAAAGATGGGGTCGTAGGTTGTAGCTGGAATGCGTGATGGAGGCTGTGGCCTGAGCTGGGGCTGGAGCTCTGTGCGTTATGAAGTGGAGCGTTAGGTCAGTCACCATACACAAACACACACACACACACACACACACACGCACACATACTAACACACAAACACACACATTAAACTTGTGATGGGGGCTGTGGCCTGAGCTGGGGCTCTGTGCGTTATGAAGTGCAGTTAGTTAGGTCAGTCACCATACACAAACATACACACACACACACACGCACACACACTAACACATACACACACACACATTAAACGCATGATGGGGGCTGTGGACTGAGCTGGAGCTCTGTGCGTTATGAAGTGGAGCGTTAGGTCAGTCACCATACACACACACGCACACACACACACACACACACACACACACACACACACACACATACACACACACACACACACATTAAACGCGTGATGGGGGCTTTGGCCTGAGCTGGGGCTCTGTGCGTTATGAAGTGGAGCGTTAGGTCAGCTATGCTCTCTAGCCCACGATTATATGTTGTGTTTCGTAGAGAGGCAGCCAAAAACATGATGTAGAGCTGGGTTACCATAGTTACAGGCTCCTGTGAGGCTAAACCAGGACAGAGGAGAGAGAGAATGTGAATATAGTCCAGAGAGAGAGGAGAGAGAAAGAGATTTAGAGATTTAGAGGGAGAGAAGGTGTGTGAGGCAGGCTGAGAGAGACACACACACACACACACACACACACAGAGCTAATGCTGTCAAATGTGTTGATAGGTGTTGGAGCTCAAAGGGAGATGATGTAAACAACACAGCAGTTACATTTCAGCTCCAGCCACACTACTGCTGCCACACACACACACACTACTGCTGCTGCCACACACACACACACACACACACACTACTGCTGCCACACACACACACACACTACTGCTGCTGCCACACACACACCACTGCTGCCGCACACACACACACACACACTACTGCTGCCACACACTGGCACACACACACACACACACGCACACTCTACTGCTGCCACACACACACACACACACTACTGCTGCCTGCCACATACACACACACACACACTACTTCTGCCACGCACATACACACACACACTACTGCTGCTACACACACACACACACACACACACTACTGCTGCCACATACACTACTGGCTGTTTTTCCTTCACTCTGCGGTCCAATTCATCCCAAACCATCTCAGTTGGATTTAGGTCGGGTGATTGTGAAAGCCGGGTGATTGTGAAAGCCAGGTCATCTGACGCAGCACTCCATCACTCTTCTTCTCGGTCAAATAGCCATTACATAGCCTGGAGGTGTGTTTGGGGTCATTGTCCCGTTGAAAAACAAATGATGGTCCCACTAAGCGCAAACCAGAGAGGATGGCATGTCGCTGCAGAATGCTGTGGTAGTCATGCTGATTAAGTGTGCCTTGAATTTTAAATAAATCACCAACAGTGTCACCAAAGCACACCCACACCATAATACCTCCTCCTCCATGGTTCATGGTAGAAACCACACATGCACAAACCTTCCGCTCACCTTCTCTGCTTCTCACAAAGACCAAAGACCAAAGACACAGCGGTTGGAACAAAAAATCTCAAATTTGGACCAAAGTACAGTTTCCACTGGTCTAATGTCCAATCCTTGTGTCTCCTGGCCCAAGCAATTCTCTTCTTGTTCATTCAAAGTTCTTAAAAGTAACTCTTGACGAGGCACACCTGCTAATTGAAACCCATTCCAGGTGACTACCTCATGAAAACCATTCCAGGTGACTACCTCATGAAAACCATTCCAGGTGACTACCTCATGAATCTGATTGAGAGAACGCCAAGAAAGTGCAAAGCCCTCATCAAAGCAAAAGAGGGCTACTTTGAAGAATATAAAACATATTCTGGTTTGTTTAATACTTTTTTGTTTAATACATAATTCCATAGTTCATAGTTCTTTCATAGTTTTGATGTCTTCAGTATTAAGTTACAATGTAGAAAGTAATAAAAAATAAAGGAAAAACATTGAATGGTACTGTATATCAGCTTCAACCACACTACTGTTGACAGGGCCTAGGGTGAGTCTCACATGATCATAAGAGCAGGCAAAGCCTGTTCATTATGAAGCCCCTCACTGCCTGATGAAGCCCCTCACTGCCCGATTAAGCCCCTCACTGCCCGATGAAGCCCCTCACTGCCTGATGAAGCCCCTCACTGCCTGATGCAGCCCCTGACTGTCTGATGCAGCCAATCACTGCATTGTGTAACCCTACCTAATGCACCTCCTCACCTTCCACCTCAGCAGGCCTAATGCATAGCAATTCAAATGTGTTCCGACCTCAGCTCCAATCCATTAGCAACCACGCCAGCTCCTGATTTCAGCTCAACGCATAAGCATCCCGGCTAGCCCCTGTGGTTTCTTTATTAGGGAAAGCTGCTGCGCTCTGAGATTGTGGAAAATGGTGAACTGTTTTCTCTTTCAGACTTTTATTATTACAGAAAAAAAGAGAAAATGGCAGGCTGTGGGTGCAGCTCCGAGGGAAACACGGCCCTGTGTGATTGGATAATTAGCTTTAATGAGAGGGGTTTGTGGGTGGCAGCAGAAAGAGCTCTGATTCAGGCCCATGAACCACACACACACACACACACACACACACACACACAGAGCAAGAGACGACAGAGACACACACACACACACACACACACACACACACACACACACACACACACACACACACACACACACACACACACACACACACACACACACACACAAACATACACACACACACACACACACACACACGCACACACATTCCCACCCTCAGTCTATCCTCAGTGTGATGGTGTGACTTTATAGGCAGGCGTGGCACCCTAATGAGGGAGTTGTGTTTAGTTTAGTTTAGTTGTGCTTATTACCAGGCAAAGTCCCTGAAAAGACGGCTCCAGGACAGCAGCTAAGAAACAGATTAGGCCCAGAGTCAGCCTTTATCCTAGCTGGCCATGACAAGTAGGCCATTCAAACATCAACACATCCAGCTTCATCCTACCAGGACTCAGAAAGGCTTGTTTCTTAGGATGCCAGTCATTATTGGATTATCTAGTCACTATTGGATCTGCCACTACACTGCTTTGTGTATTGTGGTTTCACATCGGATGAATGAAAAAAAGAAAGAAAGAAAGAAAGATAGATAGATAGAAAGCATCCTTGCCAGGCCGCAGACGAAAGCCTTGTTCTGTGCGCCACCTTGTGGCTAAACAGGGTACAGCTGCTGAAAATTGATCGAAAATAGGTGGGATTAGAAGAGAACAGCAAAACAGGACAATAACAAACAAACAAAATACAATACAATTATAATATTGTTAAACCTAATATATTGGCTACATATTTCAAATAGGGTATTCAAATGTATTATATGAATGTATATTAATATAGGCTAAGCCTAGCAAATCTGACAAATAAAGGGTATGTTAACAATTCAGCAAATGAATAATGTCATTGTAGTTGAGCAAATGTAGCCTTTTCTTTAAAACTAAAGGTGTACAAATAATGTTCACCTTGATGACATCCTATACACAGTCTCGCCTCGTCCCACAATAGGCTAACAGGCCAGGCCTACAACTGACACGAATAACACCAGCGGGACAAACATCAGTTCAAGTGTTTACAGCTACCCGCTGGACTTAGCAGAAGCGATATTTTCTCTCAGCACACTAAGACACGAACCTCCCTCGGACTGTGGAGATACATGTCAGTTTTGCACTGATATCAGCTCTGTATGCGCTTCGCTGTGATATCCCGCGCCCCGCTGTGTGAAACTTCCTTTTTTTGGACCAGTGCATTTTCGTTTGCCACCGCGGATCAACGATGGAGAGATAAAATGGCGCACCAGATGCTCATCCTCTTTTTTGAGTGAGTAGCCTACTTAGTTTACTTCACAGGGGTAGAAAGTTATATGATGGAACTATGAGTATTCCAATCAAATCATAGATTTAAACAGAGTTGGACTAATGTTCATGTTTATAGGCTATACAATAAGATGTTATCAGTAGTAATGAAGCTGTAATGGTCAGCCTTATGATTAGAAAGTAAATTATCCTTTTTTTGTTCTTAATCCAGCGGCAGTCAGGATTTCAGAAACTATTCGAATTTTGTGGCAAAGGACTTTTAAATCGTATTACAGAAGTAGAGTGAGAAACGATCTTAGATGTTAGAACTTAAACATATATAACGTAGTCCCATTTTGCATCCATTGGTCCTCTGTGTTATTGCTATTTTGTTTTGTTTAAAGTAAATTTAAAAAGCATAATTTTTTGTTTTCTAGCAATTTCTCCATTCTGTGAGTCCTATTGTGAGGCATGTTGAAGAGACTGAGCATTGTCTGTGTGTGTGTGTGTGTGTTTGTGTGTTGAGAGAGGGAGAGAGGGAGAGCTTGTGTGTGTTCATTGTAGCAGCCTTGTCACTCTTTGTGCTAAACAGTCCAGCATTCTCTCGCCATTCTGACATGAAATCAAACATGGAGCACTAAACCCTCTCTTGACATAATAACTCTGTGACCAAACATGTTTCTAACTACACCTTTAATGCTTATGAAGAATGTTATTCTTCTAACTACACCTTATGAAGAGTATTATTCTTTTCTAAATAAATGACATAATAACTCTGTGATTAATCACGTTTCTAACTACACCTTTAATGCCTATGAAGAGTGTTCATACTTTTGTTTGTCCTTTCAGAAGGTGTGGAAACATGATGTGGGATGGATAGACCACCAATAGAGACTTTTAATGTGAGCTACGTTTCCTTACTTGATGTCTTCCTCTTCACAACGCTCTGTGTTGATATAATAGAGCTTTCATATGACAGACCTGTGGAGCAGTGGGGTAATTCAGCCTGTTGAATCCTAGATCTGCTCCTGTGATGAAAGACTGTGACAGGCGATACTTGTGAACCGTGATCAGTTTACGCGTGACCCCTTCCAGTCAAACACACACAGGGGGGGCTTTACTCTGCGTCGGAACTCAGTCATGTGGAGCCAGGATGATGACCATCCTCAAAAATCCTACTTGGGCAAAGACATAAACTCAATTTTCATCGGCACAAGTTTCTATTTGCAGTCAAAGCAAACAGGTTTTGTTATATAAAGTGTTACCAAGACTTCAAGGCTCATCGTGTCTTTAATATATAGAGAGAGTTTTGAAACATCACAGGGGATCAGGTCTCTGTGGTAGTTCTGAGGCAGAGCATTATGGGATGTTTTAGAGAGGGCTCCTCAGACCCTGTGCAGTGCAAGTCACTGCCTGTGTGAAATGCAGCTACCTCTTGACACTAGGCCAGTAGTAATCGTCCATCCACTACTTCAGTGCCTGTGTGTGGTGTATACATTCTGGGGACTAAACACTGATCTCAAAGGTACAAAGACTGTGGGGTCTCTTGTGTGATACCTGTAGGCCTTCATATATTAAAGTGAGATCCAGGCTTCATCCCAGAGGCAGCTGGTTCTGGTTCTGGCTCCAGTGTGGACTGGACAGGTCTGGGCCGGGCCAGATCCACTCAGTGTCACTGTTGTTTGCAGGCATCCAAACAAACCAATAAACATTCTGCCATGTGTGTGTGCGTGTGTGTGTGTGTATGTGTGTGTGTGTGTGTGTGTACAGATGGCCTCCAGTGAAGCTGACCCCGCTGACCCTCCCGGGAACCCCCAGCCCGGTGATCTCATTGAGATCTTTCGGCCAGCCTATCAGCACTGGGCGCTCTACCTAGGCGATGGGTACATCATCAACCTAACGCCTGTTGGTGAGTAGAGAGTGTGTGTGTGTGTGTGTGAGTGTGTGTGTTTGTGTGTGTGTGTTTGAGTGTGTGTGTGTGTGTGTGTGTGTGAGTGTGCGAGCAGAGAGTGTGTGTGTGTGAGAGTGTGTGTGGTTGTTTAATCTCCATCCAACCCCTCCTCAGCCCCACAGCCGGGAACCAGGCAGCAGTTCAGTGTGAGCTTGGTGTTCAGACAGAAGACCACAGTGTGTGTGTGTGTGTGTGTGTGTGTGTGTGTGTGTGTGTGTGTGTGTGTGTGTGTGTGTTTGACCCCCTTAACCTCAGCGCCCTGTCCTTCTCCCCTGTGTCAGAGGAGGGCCAAGCGGCGGCCATGTCGAGTGTTAAGTCGGTGTTCAGTCGGAAGGCTGTGGTTCGTATGCAGCTGCTGAAGGAGGTGGTGGGCGGGGACTCGTACCGCGTCAACAACAAGTATGACGACAACCACACACCCCTGCCCGTCTATGACATCATACAGCGGTCACAGCTCCTCATTGGTCAAGAGGTGTCATATGATCTACTGGGGAGCAACTGTGAGCACTTTGTGACGCTGCTACGATACGGGGAAGGAGTTTCTGAGCAGGTCTCTGTCTTTTACACACACACACACACACACACACACACACACAATATTATTCTTAGGTCAGTCCTCGTGTAAAAGCAAACTTCACTCTTGCATCTTCTCTGTTCTCTGTCACGTCCTTGAGAGTGGGAGTGAGTGAGACTGACTCTGTCTTCTCTCTGCTTTGATGCATGTTGTTTCTGTAGGCGACCCGAGCCATCGGAGCGATCAGTCTTGTGACGGCCGCAGCAAGCGCCTTCTCAGTGCTGGGCCTGATAAACACACGCTCCAGGAACCGCCCATTCTGACCTATGACCTCTACACTCCACCCACTCCAGGAAGTAGCCTCCTTGACCTCTCACCTCCAAGCCCCCACCTACACTGGCTCCACCCACCCTCAGAAAGTCCATGCTATCTGACCTTTGACCTATTGACTCCGCCCAGTCCAGGAAGCACCACCCAAAGACATATATACCTTTATGTGTCTATGGCACCACCTTTAGGCTGCAGAGACTGTGAGCCGGGGAAACTGGATATGACAAAGCCTAACTTGCACCCTAACTCTGGTGGAGGGTCTAAAAGGATCTCTAGACAAGCTATTCGGCTACACAATGCCATAACATTTCAGGATTCAGTTCATGGATTTACCCAAGTCTGAACCATACTTAGTCCTTGCTGATAAACCAGGTCTCCTAACACCATGTTCTCCATAGGTTAACCAAATCCAGCCATCAATAAAATAATTTCATCTAATCCATTATCAAAAATGTAAAAAAATATAACCCTAAATGACCCACCTCGTGATTGCAACGGAGATGTTTGGAGATGTTGCAATGATGAAATCCCTGCTGTCTGATCAACAGTGAAATGTGGGAATGTTTTCAGTGCTCTGAGTTCCAATTTGATGGAGAATTTTTTTTTTTGAAATAATAATTAATTTAACTGAAAAACCAAGTGCTAAAAGATTTCCAAAAACATGGTGTTGAAAAATGAATAGTTATGAAATATAAACAATGGTGTTTTTGTCATAATCCTTTCATACGATCCATATGAATAGTGTTTGTACACTGTTTCAATAAAGAATAAACTTATGGGTGAATATGGAGTGTGACTTGTGCATTCTTTGTTGGGCTGATAGGCTTCGTTTCCAAAACGTGATGTTATAGAAACAAAACAAAATTCCTCAGAAAAAAAACAGCAACATGAAATTCGTATTATAAATCGAATTGGGCACCTATAGGTGGCAGTAATGAGGCAGTTGGAAACAACGGCGAAAATCACTTCACCACAGAGGAAGACGGCAAAGCATGTTGTGACGTAATCTTTCTGCGCCAGCTAGACACACGTGTTGTGTTTTCAATAAGCGGCTGGTTGTATCGTTAACCTGAAACCCATTACTACATTGGACATCAAAAAAAGGATTTAAAATGGGCAAAAAACTAAAGGTCGGAAAGACCAGAAAAGATAAATTTTACCATTTGGCAAAGGAGACGGGTAAGTAGCAAACTATATATAATAATTAGTTGTACTGATAAATTGCCAGTGCTAGCCAGCGGTAATTACTATAGCTAAGGTTTACGTTAAAGGGTCAATTGTACTAGTTTTGATAAGACGTGGCCCTCGCTCGTGAAAATCTGAATATAAACTGTATGAAAATATCACTCTTAACACAAGCCATTGTCTTGACATGTCCCAGTCGTGAACGCTAGTAACGACACGACCAGTTGCACGATGCTTGCTTGGGGAACACGTCATAAGATCTATCAAAGCGTTGTAGACATCTCTTTTCCTAAAGTTTGCACCACTGTTTCCCACCAGGATACAGATCCCGTTCGTCTTTTAAGCTCATCCAGCTGAACAGAAAATTCCAGTTTCTACAGAAAGCCAGGGCTGTGGTGGACCTCTGCGCTGCTCCGGGTGGCTGGTAAGCACAGGCGGATCCCCTACATAACATGCGACACTGATCTTGATAGTATTTTATTTGTGGTGTGATGACCATATTCCTCATGCAACATAATTGTCTGAATTGGTAATAGAGACGGATCTAACGTGAAAACACAAGGCTCATCATATAGACATGGGCAGTGGCGGTTTTAGCCTGAAATTTCTGGTGGGGCAATTTTGTCAGGTAGCTGATTATTATAAGCAGTAGGCCTATATAGACCAGTAAGATATGCTATGGGCTGCATTTTGAGTGCCAGCAGGGAGCAGAAATCCTATTTCAAATACATTTCACATGCTTCAGCACGACACAAAGATGTTGCCTATAATACAGCATTAAAGTAAAATGATTGCAACAAAGTAAAAAGATTAGACTGGATACTCTGGTCGAGATCTGCTGAAACTAGGTGCTGTAGGAGCGCCGTTTATTACACAAGTAAAGCTGTTTCATACCGAACATCTGAGATTATTTGTGTTTGATATACTGTGTTTGACAACAAAACAAAAAAAAAACTAATAGGCTTTATGGGCTAAGCATCGACCTTAGTTGTCCGTAGTAGGCTACTATTCCCAGCTCTCCACCGACAGTTCTTCGCAAACTCTTAAGCCATTCCCCAGACACAAAACCTTTCTAAAGAGAAGCCATTACAAAAAGCTGAATGACAAACACGTATGAAAACTTTGAGCATTTCACCAACCTGGTTGAAAGCCATATCGACATATTCTGTTTTAGCTTCAATGTGTACCTAAACAAAACACGCAAGACTTATCTGACTAACAGTGTCATCCGGACGTGTTTTGGTCACAACTGAACTGACCGCAAGAGTACTATAGGCTTCCCTACGTCTGCTTTTTTTTTTTTAAAAGCAAAGAACAAAACGGATGTGTTCATTGACGACTGACAAGATGAACATACGCTATCATGACACATTAGAAGTGTTAGGCTACTCTTACCTTTAAACATTTGTCCCCGGACCGAGACCAGTAAACTGGCTGCAGCGAAGAAACAAAATTTTACTATCGTCGAAGCTTCACAGAGGTTCGAATCAAACGCACTAGCTAGCTAGCTAACTAGCAGTAACGTTACTGGCATTGGTCTGTCTGATATGATCTGACTATGTTTTTTTTTTTTTTTTTTTTTCTTGGTCGAGGGGTACAGTTCTCGCGGTTTTCGCAATAGTCGAGTTGCTAGGCAGATTTCGTGGGGCACATCTGAAAGTGCCCTATCTCCCAATGTTAACTTTGGCCTGTGTGGTTCATGCTCATTGGTGTTTCCATGGCAACAGTCTTAAACTTGCGCTGCTGCCCCACAGAGCAGAGAGGGACAGCGGAGAGCAGCATTTCACAGAGCAAGCACACAGACCGAAACACACACAACTCAAATTACTATAATGCTTGTGAGTCAAGCTTATTCACACACACATTCACACTTTCTGCACAACAGCGCCATCTAGATCTGGTGGGGCAGTGCCCCACGTGCCCCTAATGTAGAAACGCCACTGGACATGGGTATTCTAATTGACTTTCTTGCGTCTCTTTCTCATTTCAGGTTGCAGGTGGCATCTAAGTTTATGCCCGTGTCCAGTCTTATTATTGGTGAGTTTAGTTTGTGTTATATATATTTTGAACATGCCAAATTAATTAAGTTCTTGTGATACTTTGACTATTTTTAATTTGAAAGTACCTCGTCAAGTAATCATGTGGTATTTGGGATGATTTTAGGAGGGATGTGTAAACAATGTTGCAAATCCTCCAGAAAGAAACCCACTCTGTACAAGTGGTGTGTGTGTTCAGATGTACTCATGTGATTTGGTCCTTCATGATGCTCCAGGTGTGGACCTGGTACCCATTAAACCCATCCCCAACGTGGTGGCTCTGCAGGAGGACATCACCACTGAGAAGTGCAGACAGGTACTTAAAACACACCCACACACACTCACACACTACTGCTGCCACACACACAAACCGCTCCTGTCTGGAAGCAGGAAGAGTGGACAGAAAGCCAGGTGGCTAGGAGGTTTTTGTCTTTGTCAGCACTTTAGGTGCTCTACTGAAGCAGTAGTACATCATTGTGTTCTTCAATACCATACACCTTGTGTTTGTTATTATTTTTAGCATTCATTTGCTAGCTTTTAACAAGATATGTTCACAGTTTTGCTCAAAAGCTGTAAAAACTGCGGTGTCTGTGGTCACTGTGTAGAACCTCAGTGCCATTTTAAATCATGCCAGCTAGGGACTGAGACCATGGCCAGTTGTGTAAGTGTAAGGGAACGTCCTTCTGAGACCATGGCCAGTTGTGTAAGAGAACATCCTTCTGAGACCATGGCCAGTTGTGTAAGAGAACATCCTTCTGAGACCATGGCCAGTTATGTTAGTGTAAGAGAACGTCCTATTGAGCTGCTGTCTGGCTGTCCTTGCATTGGATGGAGTGGCTGCTCTGTGGACAAGCTCTTGAGACTAAAGGCTCACCTGTCCCCTCATGCACTTGTCCCCCGTCCATCATGTACTTGTCCCCCGTCCCCTCATGCACTTGTCCCCCATGTACTTGTCCCCCCGTGACCTTATGTACTCCCCTAATGCACTTGTCCCCCGTCCCCTCATGTACTTGTCCCCTGTCCCTCATGCACTTGTCCCCTGTCCCTGACATCCTGCACAGGCTCTGAAAAAGGAGCTCAAGACCTGGAAGGTGGACGTGGTCCTCAACGACGGAGCCCCCAATGTCGGAGCCAACTGGGTGCATGATGCCTTTTCTCAGGGTAAGACTTGTTTGTATGTGTGTGTTTCTCTCACGGTAAGACGTGTGTGTGTGTGTGTGCTTCTCTCAGGGTAAGACCTGTGTGTGTGCTTTCTCAGGGTAAGACCTGAGTGTGTGCATGCATGCATGCTTCTCTCAGGGTAAGACACTCTAAGGGCTAAGCGCCGTACCATAGGAAACAATGCTTTTGCTAGCGTCACGTTTTTAGAAACGCGTTTGGTGTGTTTCAGCCCTAACTGTTCACAGTGTAGCGTGTGTGCTTCTGTCAGTGTGGGTGCCAAAGCTCAACTACCAAACTCTCTCACTGTCCAGTGTAGTGTGTGTGTGTGTGTGTGTGTGTGTGTGCTTCTTTTGCTCCCTGGGTTCACAGATACCTTGGACTTCACAAACAGATTTGATTCAGATTCAAGGAGTTGTTAGGCAGTGAAATGTTGTCCATCGAAGTGCATGAATGTTCTGTTAATCTGCTTAAGTAATGAATTGCATCGTCAGTTGAGCACTGGTTATTTCTTCACTTGATGGTTATATTGGAAATAAACTAACTTCACGCATTACCTCAACCAAGTCTGAGCTGCTGTTAATGTGTTATTGTACTAGCCTCGTCTGTTGCCTGCAACAGACCCAGAATCGTTTTTTAGTTCAGCTAGTTAGACGAGTGCAGCTGGAAGCTCCTTCACATCACCTGTTCTGTCTGCTCCCCCCCCCCAGCCAACCTCACCCTCATGGCTCTGAAGCTGGCCTGTGAGTTTCTGGCCAAAGGTGGGAGCTTTGTCACCAAGGTGTTCCGCTCCAAAGACTACCAGCCACTCATCTGGATTTTCCAGCAGTTCTTCAAGAAGGTCCAGGCCACCAAGCCCCAGGCCTCGCGTAACGAGTCTGCCGAGATCTTCGTCGTCTGCCAGGGTAGGTGCCATGGCAACCACACATTACAGACCGTGGTGTGTTTGTTCATCATTAAACTGTGTGGTTTAAATTCTTGTTTTTTTATGTTTTTCTGGCTTCCTCTCTAGGCTTTCTTGCCCCAGATAAAATCGATAATAAATTCTTCGACCCCAAATATGCCTTCAAAGAGGTGGAGGTTCAAGTTAAGACTGTTAAGGAGCTCGTCACAACAAAGAAACCAAGGGTGCGTGCGTGTCCGTGTGTCTGTCTGTGTGTCTGTCTGTCTATCTGTATGTGAGCGAGCTGAGTTGCTCTGTATCTCTGCAATTCCACCTTCATCATGACTTATGCTGTGTTCCAGGCGGAGGGATATGAAGATGGAGACCTCACACTCTACCACACCTTCAATGTCTCAGAGTTCCTGCGGGTGGAGAACCCTGTTGACTTCCTCAGCAAAGCCAACGCGGTGAGTGCTCTGCTCTGACGCATGTTAGCATCTCTTCTCTCATTCATGTGTGTGTGCACTGGGGTCGGAGTGTGTGTGTGTGCGCGCGCAGACTGGGGTAGGAGTGTGTTTGTGTGCGCGGACTGGGGTAGGATTGTGTGTGTGTGTGTGCGCGCGCGCACTGGGGTAGGAGTGTGTGGGAGTGCACTGGGGTAGGAGTGTGTGATGACGTCTGTGTCTACGTACTCCCTGTGCTCTAGATCACCTTTGATGACGCCGAGCTTGAGTCTCACTCCGCCACCTCGGAGGAGATCAAGGAGTGTTGCCGTGACATCAAAGTCCTCGGGCGGAAAGAGCTCCGGTAAGTCTCCTGCCAGCATTGCTCTGCCAGCTTTCGCTTCCTCTGCAGCTGGTGTTTTAGCGCACAGCTAGCTAGCCAGGAAACCACTGTGTGTCTGGAGCAACAGCTGCCAGACAGGTTTGATGTTAGGTTCTAAGACAAGTTTGATGTTGTAAGACAGGTTTGATGGTGTGAGACAGGTTGGATGGCGTGAGAAAGGTTGGGTGGTGTGAGAAAGGTTGGATGGCGTGTTAAGTGTTGTGCTGCTAGTCTGCTGTTGAGGGACACTTGAGCTCTGAGGTGTGTTCCAGTTCTCTCCACCTCTCCTCTGATTGTGTGTGTGGGTGTGTGTGTGTTCCAGCCTGCTGCTGTCCTGGAGGGCCAAGCTGAGGCGGATTGAGGCCAAGAAGCTGAAGGAGGAGGCCAGCCTGACTGGCAAGGAGATCAGGTACCAGTTCCCTTTGAACCTCTCAACCTTACATTCACACACTCTTACCTCCTCATCTCTCAACCTTACACTCACACACTCTTACCTCCTCATACTCCGAACCTCTCAACCTTACACTCACACACACTCTTACCTCCTGGTAAAGGTCGGGATAGCTTCGCGGTTAGAGCATTGGTGTTAAACTCATGGAGGACTCAGGATGTTCAAGATGTTAAGAAGATGGGCATTTTTATTTACCCAAATAAGGCTGAAAAGGCAGTAATAACAATAATAAATCAATATAAATTAAACTTTTCAAGAAGACAAATAAATTTGCATCATAACCACAAAACAAATATGCACAATAAATAGTCGAAGTATAAAAAGGACCACATTCAGGGTTTTTCCTGCATAGAGAAAATTTGGGCGCGCGCCTAAGCCGTAATCCCGAGCGCCCAAGGCAAAAAAAAAAAAAGTCCGCGATAAAAAATAAATAAAAAAAAGCTGTCATTCATGGCGCAATTCAGCTTAATGGTGTTTTGAGCCCTCACCGTCGACTTCAAGGCAGCAGCTGCCTGGAAGGCGCATCCCACCTCCCACCCCCTGAGCCAATCATTGAACAGAGGCAGCTCCAAGCTTGCCAGTTTAGAGAATACGTTGGTTTGAGATTTGAGCAAGCAACTTAATGTAGCTAGCTTTTAAAATGTTGTTTACAACCTGCTTACAAATCTGGTTAAAACAACTAGTGAAGGTGTTTTAGAATAATATTAATGCCATATAGGCCTACAATAACTTACTTTATGTTAACACCACTAATTAATGTTAGCTGTTTAATTATTTAGCGCAATGCTAGCATGCATCTACCGTAATTCGATTTTTAACCAAGGTAGCCTATTGTACTGCAAAATATTGATCGCGACCTGTTTACAAATCTGGTTAAAAAGATAAAGGTGAGCTGTTATTTATAGATATGAATTATTTCGCTCAGGGGGTGGGTGAGCTGCTGCCTTGAAGTCGACGGTGAGGGCTCAAAACACCATTAAGCCGCAATTCATCACGCGTGCAATGCATGTAAGCGAATATGGTCTCAATAGTTTGTTTCAAGTATAGGCTATAGCCGAAACCTCGTTCTGTTTTGATCAATAGTAATCGAGTTGATAAGCGTGTCTTGTCTAAACAATACACAACTGTGAGGTGCGCGAATGCACAGAGCGGCCAGCTGCCAATCACTCAACTCAGTCGGCGGTGATTTTGAACATAACATTCCATTTTCAGTATTCATGGCTTTCAATGTATTAAAATATCTGCTATGTTGAGGACCTACACAGGTGTAGGCTATTATTTGATTTGTCTACCCGTTTGAACGAGTACCAGTAGACCGCGGGGCCTCGGGAGAGGCAGACAACCGCATTGGTTTATTAATGAAAGCTCAGCTCGTTCGGAGGAGAGCGGATAGATTTGTGTTGCATCTCGAATTAATATTATCATTGATAAACCGGTGAGGTTGTAAACTGTCGTTCCGCTGCGAGGGCCAGCCCGACGTGCACGAATACACCTGTACAAATGCAAATGAAATGTCCACTCAAAATGCTGACAAAAGTTTGATTTCCAACGCAGCCTGCATTGGTGGGCCAATAGAAGTTAAACACACTATTAAACATATTTGTGGTTTTAATAATAAAAACAAAAAGAATGGTATGTAGGTTTGTATAATAAAAATGAATAGTAATAATAGATAAACTTGAATCTCATAATTTGTGTGTTCCATTTCTGACCACTGGTTAGTTCTAGATTCTATTGATATACATTTCAGTAGTTTGCATATATATGTAAAGAGGTAAACCTTGATAATCTTTGAACCATACATGATAGCACCATGGGGCTTGGACTATTGTCAATCTATTTGAATCTAAAGTGGAAGCAAAATGATTTCCTGAAGCATATCCTCATTATTTATGAAATGGTAAAATGTAAGCTAATAAGGTGACATGGTAACACAGACTGCGCGCATAGCGCGCACATTTTTGAGCACCGAAGACCCATTTTGACCCAGGAAAAACCCTGACATTAGCTGGTCAGTGAGAGCTCGTAAGGCTTACGCCTTATTAAACACGATCACGCTCTCGAAAAGAAAAGGCGAGTTTAAGTAGCCTAGACACGACCTCCAATTGGCTCATGCCAATTATTAAACGGCAGGTGTGTCATCGGCCCAGGCACCAACACCTGTGGCTCACAGCAGCCATACGTAAACAAACAATGTCCCAAACAGCTGGGCAAGACAGACTACACCATGGTAGTTATCACGGCTTCGTGACGACATAGCCGACACATAAGAACTCAGCCAAACAATCAAATACTTCGGGTTAACCCGGGAGTTAGTTTTAAAACAAACAGACGCAGGACGACACTAACAATGGTAAGACGGACAATTACGATGTGTTTTGGACATTGAATTTGAGTGAATTTTTTAAACAGAGTGGGTTGGATAACGTACATATAAACTGTACACAGACACAAACACCAAACACGCAAAATACACACAAAACACCAGCACCCAGTCCAGTAAAGGCAGCAGCCTACAGGCTGCAGTGGCGGGTCACACAAGTGCCCTGTCACACCTCCTCATACTCCGAACCTCTCAACCTTACACTCACACACTCTTACCTCCGAACCTCTCAACCTTACACTCACACACTCTTACCTCCTCATACTCCGAACCTCTCAACCTTACACTTAGGGATGCACCGATACCACTTTTTTACAAACCGATACGAGTACGAGTATTTTTATTTGTGTACTTGCCGATACCGGATACCGATACTTCTTAGATTTGGTCTCCATGAAAGTGCAATTAATTTGGAGGCAGATTTTATTTTATCCTCTGCAGATTATGTCAAGCCTATAGTACAAAATTAACAGAAGGCTATCCCAAGCCAAAAATAAACAGAGCATTCTGGTTTTAACACACAAAAAAGCCTTCAAACAGACAATATCATCACATTAGACAAAATGCAAATATAACCAGATAAAGGTAATTCAATTTGCTGCATAGTTAACAACAGTCTGCTTAACAAAAAGTGAACAGAACTATTACTGGATTAGCACAAGAGCACATTTCAGTTACAAAAGGATCAGAAGAATCTCCTGCTCAAGTACACAAACAATCACTTAACCTATGTGGCACAGTCTTTCTCTCTACCTCTCTCTCTCTGTGTGTGCGTGCGCGTTTTTTTCTTTTGCAAGACGTCAGTTAAGATTGGTTGCTTCGGTCTTGCGCCACTAGCATCACTGAACTCTGTGTACTTAGCACTATGGTGTGTCTTCAAATGTTTAATCAAATTGCTTGTGTTAAACAAAGTACTTTCCTTTCCGCCCCTCGACACCGTAGCAGTGCAGATCTTACACTGTGCCTTACGCCTGTCGTCGTCATTTATCTTAAAATGAGCCCAAATTGCCGTTAAGGCAGCACAACGGAATTGCGAATCGCTAACGAGATGCTAGCAGCTAAATTTAGCGAAACCTGTATACTGAAATACTTTGACACTATGACAAACTTTCCTAACACAGTCAAACATCAAGCAAATGCAACACAAGACGGCAAATAAGCTACTTACTAGTCTGGCAGAAAGTGGTAGGACAGGTAGGACAATAAATCACATTTTGTCAGCATAGCCCGGCCAGTTTGATGCAGTGAAATACTGATGAGTGGTATCGGTGCTTGGTATCGGCAATTCAAAAACGAGTACGAGTATTTTAACGTAAAGTATCGGCACCGATACTGGTATCGGTGCATCCCTACTTACTCACACACTCTTACCACCTCATACTCCGAACCTCTCAACCTTACTCACACACTCTTACCTCATACTCCGAACCTCTCAACTTTACACTCACAAACGCTTACCTCCTCACACTCGCTTTTACTCTCCCCCACACACTGTCTGTGTGTGTGTCTACCGTTTCCTCTTTGGTTAGCTTGGTTTTCTCTCCTGTCCTCCTTTCACACTCGTTGCCCTGGCATACTCTAATCCTGGCATACTCTGACCTTGGCATACTCTGATCCTGCCATACTCTGACCTTGGCATACTCTGATCCTGCCATACTCTGACCTTGGCATACTCTTACTCCTAGTGAAGGGCCTCGGGAGTTGCATGGAAAAGCTTCTGTCTGTATCTGTCTTTGTCTCTGTCCCTGTGATGTTTGATGTCTCCTTCTCCCCCCGTCTTTCTCTGCTCCATGTCCGTCTGGGCTCCAGTGACGAGAGTGACTCCGATGGGCAGGAGGTGGAGGAGAAGACAGCAGGCCAGGCTGAAGACCCAGGCGATGAAGAGGAGAGGGAGGAGGAGGAGATGGACAAGAAGCTGGCAGAGCTGAAGGCAGAGGAGGTGGCTGAGCTCAAGCGGTGAGTCATCATCACTATCACTACTGTCATCCATGCAATAAAACACTGGACAAATACATCACTACTGTCATGCATACAATAAAACACTGGTCAAATACATCACTACTGTCATGCATACAATATAACAAGTGTGTGTGTGTGTGTGTGTGTGTGTGTGTGTGTGTTTCCCTGCGTGTGTGTGTGTCTCCCTGCGTGTGGATGTGTGTTTCTCCTTGCCTGTGTGTGTGTGTGTGTGTGTGTGACTCCCTGCGTGTGGATGTGTGTTTCTCCTTGCTTGTGTATGTGTGTTTAGTAAGAAGAAGAGGCTGCTGAAGGAGAACCGTAAGCAGAGAGAGAGGGTGGCGCTGAAGATGGATCTGCCAGGGGTGTCCATCGCCGATGGCAACGACTCCTCCATGTTCTCCCTCAGCACCATCAAGAAGGCCAAGGTCTGTCTGTCTGTGTGTGTGTGTGTGTGTGTGTGTGTGTGTGTGTGTGTGTGTGTGTGTGTGTGTTTTTTGTAAGAAAAAGGAAGACTTCAAGGTTGAAATAAAAATCAAGCTTTAATCCAATACTGGGCAGTAGCAAAGTACGTGAAAATGCTTCGGATTTAACAGCGTCAAAATTAATACTGAAGCATTGTAGAACACACAATAAATATATATTAACTAACCCTAACCCTTCATGAAGATGTATTACACCTATACAGAAAGGGGGTGGTTTAATTTACCTTGTGTATAATAATTAGATCTGTTGCTGTAATGTATAATAATTAAGTTCTGGTAACTCCCTTTTGTGTAAATAAGGTTCATGCTAATTAAGTTTGGATGGCCCTTTGTTAAGATGGTTTCCTGTAAGCCTCTCCCAGTACTCCTTCGGTAATTGATGGCCGTTGTGTGATTTTTCCAGACTGTAGGAGTTAAAGCGGCACCAGGGTGTGGACCTCTCGTTAGCATAAGAACAACAATTGGCAGAATTTGTTTAATTAGATAACTGAAATCAAACTTTGTTTCTGTTATTCAGGAAGGGTTTTATCAATTTCTCACTGTGTGTGTGTGTGTGTGTGCGCAGGGGGGTGTTGTTTTACCACTGGCTATGTAAACTAGAGGATGGTTTACATTCTTGTCTCAAATGATGCTCCCTGGAGATAATTTTCTGTGCACTGGTCTAGTAGGGCTCCTACCCTAACCCAGACAGAGCTAGAGCTCTGATACCCCTGCTAGCCCCTCTTTTCCTTTCTATAACCTCTGTTCCACCCCAAGCCCTGTGTGAGATTAGCGTTCTATAACCTCTGTTCCACCCCAAGCCCTGTGAGATTAGCGTTCTATAACCTCTGTTCCACCCCAAGCCCTGTGAGATTAGCTTTCTATAACCTCTGTTCTACCCCAAGCCCTGTGTGAGATTAGCGTTCTATAACTTCTGTTCTACCCCTTGCGCTGTGTGAGATTAGCGTTCTATAACCTCTGTTCTACCCAGGCCCTGTGTGAGATCACTGGGGGGGACATGAAGGCAGTGGACGCCATACTGAATGAAGATGAGGAGGCTGAGGACCATGTGTACTTCTCCGATGAAGAAGAAGATAAGATCTCCCTGGCCTCCGATCTGGACTCGGACGACATGGAGGAGGTGGAGCAGAAGGAGATGGAGATGGAGAAAAAGCCCAAGAAAAAGTACCGCATCACTTCCTGTCTCGTATCTGTGTCTGTTTATGTCCCTTCCTGCTTGTGGAATATATCAGGACATTTCAGGAGTCCTCACTGAGTGTCTTTGTCCTGATTTTTTTTAGACTAATTTGTTAGTCTCTGTGTTGATTGGTTGTTATGGTTTGTCCTCTGTGCTGATTGGTTGTCCTCCTGTATGGATGGTTTGTTCTCTTTGCTGATTGGTTGTCCTCCTGTATTGATGGTTTGTTCTTTTGTTTGTTGTAGAGTGTCATTCTGTGCCCCTGATG
Source organism: Clupea harengus (assembly GCF_900700415.2). Lineage (NCBI taxonomy): Eukaryota > Metazoa > Chordata > Actinopteri > Clupeiformes > Clupeidae > Clupea > Clupea harengus. The sequence goes on along the minus strand of NC_045161.1, from coordinate 17,188,488 downwards.
AGGAGGAGGAGGAAGGCAAAGACAACGAGCTGCTGGTTGACCTGGAGGAAAAAGATGAGAAGACAGAACGAGAGACCAGCATGTGGTTCAGCAAGGTGTGATATACACGCACGCACGCACGCACGCACGCACGCACGCACGCACGCACGCACGCACGCACGCACGCACGCACGCACGCACGCACGCACGCACGCACGCACACACACCGATTGCCAGAGCAATGTCGTGGGAATACTTAGTGTTACGAATCCCCCCAAACCAGAGACCCTAACAAAACGAAGCCACAGTGTTGGGTTTAGTTTACAAAAGTATACATTTACTACAATCAAAGAAAGCCCCAAAATCCCGGACAAACAAGGTGGTTAAAAGACTGACAGGAAAAAAGGAAAAAGAAAACCTCACGCTTACTGTGCTGGTGGTGTGAACTTGCCTGGCTCCCGTGTCCGACGTACAATTCACGAGACAGGCAAAACAAAAAGTGAGTCTTCCGATGTCCAACTTATTTACCTACCCTAACTAACTACCACTAATAAAGTGCCGAAAATAACCACCCACGTCACAAGAAACAATACCCGGAATATTTGTCAGAACAGAGAGTTCAAGGGAACGGTATATCGATTACAATAAAGGTTGTGTGCCAGCGTCTGTTCTTTTGCGAGGCGAGAGCGAGCGTCCATCTTGGGAACTGCGTGGCTTTTATCCGTGTAGGCCGGTCCCAGTAATCACAGGACCACGCCCAGTCTCCACCTATAGCAAAACCGCACAGACCAAAGCAGGAAGCAACCAGAAACCCAGGACTATGTAACACCCCCACCCTTAAAGAAATAAATTGGGGGTTAAACTAAACATTGCACTATTTATAAATATTTACAGACATATATACATATATTTATTTACAACTTTTTTTAACGTGCATTGTAAACCACAATTTATATACACACCGTTTTTTTTTGTTTTGTTTTTTTAACCTTTTGTAATAAAAAAAAAAATCCCTATGCACGCACAAGCGCAGTTGAAAAATTTAACTATGCGCGAGAAAGCGCATCTGCCACAACATTTTCACGCCCACGTATGTGTTGAATGTTGAGGTTGAAACCTTGCAGTAGGAGGCTCCAGCGCATTAAGCGCTGGTTGTGGTTGCGCATCCGGTCCAGAAATGTTAATGGGTTGTGATCTGTGTATACAGTCACCGGCTGCGCCGCACCTCCCACGTAGACTTCGAAATGTTGAAGAGCCAACACAAGTGCAAGGGCTTCCTTTTCGATCGTGGAGTACCCTCTTTGATGACAGTTAAACTTACGTGAAAAAAACCACAATGGATGTTCCAGACCATTGGTACCACACTGCATGAGCACTCCACCGGCCCCTAGATCGCTGGCGTCTACAGCGAGAGAAAAGGGAATAGAAAAGTTAGGGGCAGCCAGCACAGGAGCAGTTGTAAGTAAGGCCTTTGACGGACTCAAAGGCCAACTGGCTTCCTCTGTCCACACAAACGGCCGTTTGGGGCCTGAGGAGGTCTGTAAGCGGTGTGGCTACCGCAGAGAAATTCTTACAGAATGACTGATAGTAACCCACCATACCAAGGAAGCATCTGAGCTCCCGACGAGATGCAGGAGGAGGATAGTTTAGAACGGCCTCAATTTTCGAATGTACAGGGCGCACTTGACCGCCACCAACCACTTTGCCAAGGTACACCACGGTGGCCCGGCCAAACTCGCACTTCGCCAGGTTTATGGTCAGATTTGCAGCAGACAACCGCTCGAGAACAGACTTCAGATGACCAACGTGATCTTGCCAAGTGGTGCTATATATCACCAGATCATCCAGATAGGCCTCACAGTTGGAAACGTCAGCCAAGACGTAATTAACCAACCGCTGAAAGGAGGCTGGTGCGTTTCGAAGTCCAAACGGTAAAACGTTGTACTGCAGGAAGCGATCAGGTGTGACGAAGGCTGATATCTCTTTTAGCCCGCCCAGTCAAAGGAATCTGCCAATAGCCTTTGAGAAGGTCTATCTTACTGACGAAAACTGCTGACCCAATGCGATCCACACAGTCATCCATACGCGGTAATGGAAAGCTATCAGGTTTGGTAACTGCGTTGACTTTGCGAAAGTCGGTGCAAAAATCTGAAAGTACCATCGGAACTTGGACACTAGGATACATGGTGAGGACCAAGGACTGAAGCTCGGCTCAGCGATTGCCATGTGTCATACCATGAATTTTACTTCTTTTTGTAGCTGTGAAAGTTTTTAGTGGATTGGCGCGATATGCATGTTGTTTTATCGGCCTACTATCCCCAACGTCAATGTCGTGAGTGATTGCAGTAGTACGACCGGGAACATCAGAAAACAATTATCGTTAGGAAGCAATAAGCGAGATCAAATCGTCTCGTTCAGAATCCGAAAGATGAGAAAAATAAGAATTGAGATCCGTAAGAACCTCCGAATTCTTCATCCGGCCTACCACCACCTCCATTGAGGGAGAGCGAACGTCCTCGTCCTCAAACGGAGAAGCAGTCGGTCCACTCAGCAGTGGTGTTGAAGCACCAGGTCGAACAGCCACAGGCAGAGCTGCAACGGTTTCAGCACCAGGTGTGATGGACAGCGGCAATTCGGGATCGATCGCGTTGTCATTAGACCCGCCTGAGCTCCCGACGCAGGTAGAGGGTTGAACCGCGCTTGTCCCATCTCGCTCACAGTAACGTTTGAGCATGTTAATATGACACGCGGGACTTCTTTCTCCTGTCTGGTGTGGCAATGACATAGTTAACATCACCGACACGTCTTTCAACGCGATATGGGCCAGAGTAGCGGGCTTGGAGAGCGGAACCGAGGATCGGAAGGAGAACCATGGCTTGATCACCAGGCGTAAATTCTCGCACCACAGCATTTTTGTCATAACGCTGCTTCATGCGTTTCTGACAAACACCGAGATTCTCCCGAGCTAATTCGCATGCCCGGTGTAGTCTACAGCGAATTTTGGATACGTAGTCTGATAGACTGCGGTATGAGGTGTTCGCGGTCAGCCACGATTCTTTCAGGAGTTTCAAGGGGCCGCGAACGCTATGTCCGAAGACAAGTTCAGATGGACTGAACCCCAAGGACTCCTGAACCACTTCACGCACGGCAAAGAGAGAGAAAGGAACTCCTTCGTCCCAATCACGAGCAAACTCGAGACAAAATGCACGGAGCATAGATTTGAACGTTTGGTGAAAACGCTCGAGTGCACCTTGTGTCTGAGGATGATAACAACTAGAGGTGATGTGCTTGATCCCGAGTTGTTGCATAGCCTGTTTGAACATTTTAGACATGAAATTAGTGCCCTGATCCGTCTGCACAATTTTCGGGAGGCCAAAATGGGAGAAAAACCCGACTAGAGCCTTAATACGGCAGGAGCAGTGATTCTTCCCAACGGTATGGCTTCGGGAAACCGAGTCAGTGTGCACATAATTGTGAGCAGATATTCTTTACCCGTCTTGGTCCGTGGCAGCGGACCAACACAGTCGAGAATGATATGCTCAAATGGTTCAGATGTCACGGGTATTGGCTGTAACGGAGCGGGAGGAATCCGCTGATTAGGCTTGCCCGTTACTTGGCATATGTGACAGGTCTTGCAATAATGTGCAACATCACGCCTGAGACCTGGCCAAAAGAAATGACGTAGAATGCGATCAGATGTCTTGTTAATGCCTAAATGACTGGAGAAATGTTGATCATGGCCTAGGCGTAGCACTTCGTCTCGATATGGAAGCGGAACAACAATCTGATGCAAAACACGCCAGACGTCACTTGCTGAGGCCGTCAGTGGTCTCCACTTGCGCATCAAGACCCCCTCTCGAATAAAGTAGCCCTGCGGCGTAGACTCGATGTCTTTCTCAGACACCGCGTCTGTAAGTAGGGAAGAGAGAGAAGAGTCGTTCCTCTGTTCGACAATGAGCTGTTCGCGACTGAGAGACAGTTTAGGACCGCAAGGAACAAAAGATAGTGGAGCCGACTTCGAGGCTTTTTCGTTTTCCCCACTAGTACAAGGCAAAGGATGGGCCATAAACGTCTCACTAAGATCAACGACCTCATCATTGCTTCCGCTAACAGCAGTCTCTTTCGCCGTCTGCGCCATAGCGCGCGTAACAACATTAGCGTGAAAAACCTCAGGAAATTTCACATCTAACTCGTCAGGACCTGGAGAAATGGGAGAGTTAGTCATAACAGGGCTAGAAAAAACAACCCCTCCCATAATATCGTTCCCGAGTAGCACTTGCACATTTTCAATAGGAAGATGAGGACGTACGCCCACTTTAAAGTCACCGGTAACCAGATCAGAGAGGAGCGAAACGTCATGGAGAGGAACATTCACAAAGCCCATTTCGAAACCCTGGACAAGCACATCTTCGCCAGTGTACGACTGGTCACTAAAAGGCAAGACATTCTCCAAAATGAAACTTTGCGAGGCAGCCGTGTCCCGAAGTATCCTTATCGGCACCTGCGTACCAGGCGCACCCGGCAAAGTGACAAAGCCATCCGTAATGAACGGAGCAAAAGCCTGACAGATATTCTCGTCTTTCCGAGACGTCGGAAGTGTAGACACACAAAGGCCCATGTTAGAGCCAGCACGGGGAGAACCAGTGGACTGAAGCCTATTTTTACGCTTCAATGTCAAACAATCAGACAGTACATGGCCCGGCTTTTTGCAATATCCACAAAAAATGGAATCTGTTGGCCGAGTCACTCGATAATCATCAGCTTGATGAGTCTCCCCTACAGGTTCCTTCGGAGTCCTAAAACTCGTTTGAGGCATGCTGTTCTGGAACATGACAGGACAGGAGATCGCACCCTTGTGTGCAAGCACGTATTCATCAGCCAGCACGGCTGCACTGGCCGGTTTCAGGTCTTTGTGCTCACTGACATACATGGCTACACTCCTGGACAGACCATTTTTAAAATCTTCCAGAATGACGAGATCACGCAGGCCCTCGAAGGTAGTCACCTCCTGAGAATTAAGCCAACGATCACACAGAAACTCTTTCTCACGCATGAATTCCACATGAGTGAGAGAGTCCGGTTTTTTGTAGTTGCGATAATTCTGCCTATACGCTTCGGGAACCAGCGAATAAATACGCAATACGGCTTGCTTTACCTTTTGGTAATCCGCAGCATCCTCTAAAGGCAAAAGAGGAATAAGCTTGCTGCGCTTTCCCACAAGAATGCTCTGCAAAAGCATGGTCCACGCTTCAAGTGGCCACTTGAGAACTGTGGCGACCCTTTCGAAATGAGCGAAAAAACTTATCCACTTCTTTTCATTAAAGGGAGGGACAAGTCTAACATTTCGAACAACGTCGAAATGATCGGTGAAATTTTACCCCCAGCTTCACGAGCTTGTATATCTAACTCTTTCAAACGAATGGCCTTTGCCAATTCCAGGTCTTTCATTTTAAATTCATGCTCCATACAGGTCTCGCTCACGAACTGTCTGTCTGTTCTCCTTCAAGTCGTGACTTCTCACGCTCCCATTCAATCTCCTTCTCTCTTAACTCCAAGCGACGGAGTTCGATTTCCGCCTTGGAGATTGGAGGCGTGGTTGAAACAAACCAGGTGCAGCAGGTGAGCCAAGCGAGCCAGCTTGTTAACCTCTTCAGGTCCCTTGCCGACGTCACCAAAAACACCTTGCGCAGTCAAAACCCTCCATTAGTTTGGACAACAGTTCTGCTTTTGTAGGCCTACCATGAACATCTACTCTATAATGACCAGAAATCAAAACCAGTTCATCACGATTGACACTTGATAACTCTTCAATAGTGGCGCATCAATAAACGCGTCTAGACTAAACATTTTCCGATAGCGATACAAACAGCCAAATAAGCGACAGACGAACAAAACCAGTTACTCGCAACACGGACAGAGCTGTGCACCCTATAATAAAACCCACACACTATGACAGAAAACCGCTGTGCTGACTTTGAAAGTCAAAAGGCAACCAATGCGTGGTTGACGGAGTTTCCACCGTATAAAGCGGCAATCAATATGCGCATCAAAACTCAAAGCTTTAGCGAACACAACGCATATATTCAGATCACGGCCGAGCCCCCAATTATGTTACGAATCCCCCCAAACCAGAGACCCTAACAAAACGAAGCCACAGTGTTGGGTTTAGTTTACAAAAGTATACATTTACTACAATCAAAGAAAGCCCCAAAATCCCGGACAAACAAGGTGGTTAGAAGACTGACAGGAAAAAAGGAAAAAGAAAACCTCACGCTTACTGTGCTGGTGGTGTGAACTTGCCTGGCTCCCGTGCCCGACGTACAATTCACGAGACAGGCAAAACAAAAAGTGAGTCTTCCGATGTCCAACTTATTTACCTACCCTAACTAACTACCACTAATAAAGTGCCGAAAATAACCACCCACGTCACAAGAAACAATACCCGGAATATTTGTCAGAACAGAGAGTTCAAGGGAACGGTATATCGATTACAATAAAGGTTGTGTGCCAGCGTCTGTTCTTTTGCGAGGCGAGAGCGAGCGTCCATCTTGGGAACTGCGTGGCTTTATCCGTGTAGGCCGGTCCCAGTAATCACAGGACCACGCCCAGTCTCCACCTATAGCAAAACCGCACAGACCAAAGCAGGAAGCAACCAGAAACCCAGGACTATGTAACACTTAGATAGAATCAAAGTCAGTGAAGGGGGAAGGGGGGGGGGGGGGGGAATTTCACTGCTCTGATGACGCTAAGCTATTTGGCGACAATAATAATTGGTCTTGACCTGACTTGGAGGTCCTGGAATGTTTGGATTTTTTTCCGTTATGTGAGCTCATGGGTCATTAGCCTCTGTACTGAGACCAGGAGTCCCTGTTGAGTCGTATGTTTTTAATGGAAGTGAATTAGAAATGAGTTTGAAACGAGATGTAGTTAAATTGGAGTCGAAACTCCAGTAAGACCCACTACACACCTTCCGCAGTCTGCCCAGTGTCACTATATGTCGACCGTGTGTCCTTATATCTCATTCCAAGTGTGGGTGTTTTCCTGCAGGGGATCTTCTCTGAGCTGGAGCTGGATGGAGAAACTGATGCATTGAGGGAGATCAGACAGACGCAGATACTTCAGAGCAAACAGGCCACAGGTGTGTGTTGTGTTGTGTGTTGTGTGGTTGTGTGTGTGTGTGTGTGTGTGTGTGTGTGTATGTAACCTGTCTTCTGTTGTCTCAGGAAAAGGCAGAAAGAGGAAAGCTGAAGATGAGCCATCAGCTGAGGAGGAAGAGGAGGGGCCTTCACAGGAAGTGCCCGCCGGGGGAAAGGAAGAGGAGAGTGGGAGTGACTCTGATGATGACACAAGCGATGATGAGAGGTGTGAGAGGAGGAGGAGGAGGATGATGATGTGGTGGTGGAGAAGAAGAAACAGGAGATGTGTGCATGGAGGCAGAGCTGAAACTCCTCTCGGGTCCTAACCCATCTGAGCGGGACTCATGAGGCGTGGACATCCCGTCTGTCCAAGCCTTGTCTAGCCACTTTCACTATTTCTCTGGTTTCACTTTAGAGTTAATGTTGCCCTTAATGTTTGGATAAGGAAGCACCCTGGCCAGGACCAATGGGAAGTCCTGTTATTTGGAATTTCCATGTTCCCACCTGTCCCGGTTCATTCAGACCAACAGTGGGATTTACAACTCCAGCTTCCTTTGAAAGTGACTTTAGCAGACAAGGCTGCTTATCTGAGCTGATTGTAATGACCTTGTGGTTTTGTGAAGGTCACATACCTGACGTGTGTCTCCACTGGTCAGTCAGTTAAGCGCCTCTCTCTCTCTCTCCAGAGACATCGCTCAGATGAAGAGGTCAGCGGGGTCACGCGGTGACCAGGGGTCAGCGGGGTCACGCGGTGACCAGGGAGACGGCGATGGCGAGGACTTTAAGGTCGTACCGGTGGAGAGCACCAGTGAGTATGAGATTTGGTGGTCTGTGTGGTTGTCATGGTAACAGCATCATGGTAACATCACTGTGACGCTGTGCCCATCTCACCTGTGCGTAGGTAAGAAGGCGCGCATCCTCAACCCAGAGGGACTGGCCCTCGGCACAGAGCTCGCCACCTCTAAGAAGAGAAGCAGAGACCTGATTGATGGGTCCTTCCACAGGTAGGTGCTAGACATTTGCTCTGGGTATTTAGGTGTCCTTGGCCACAGGGCTTTGTGAACAAACTTTGTGAGTGCATCAGCTGTCAAACCTGTGTGTGTGTGTGTTTCCAGGTTCGCAAGCTCTGAGGGTATCACTGGAGTCCCGATGTGGTTTGTGGATGATGAGAAGAAGCACCGGAAGAGGCCAATCCCCGTCTCCAAGGAGATGGTGGAGGAGTACAAACAGCGCTGGAAGGAGATCAACGCCCGGCCCATCAAGAAAGTGGCCGAGGCCAAGTCCCGCAAGAAGAGAAGGGTAAGGGAGAGCGACAGGCACACTAGGGCTGTGTGTGTGTGTGTGTGTGTGTGTGTGTGTTGTGTGTGTGTGTGTGTGTGTGTGTGTGTGTGTGTGTGTGTGTGTGTGTGTGTGTGTGTGTGTGTCTCCAGCAGGATGCGGGAGAGCGACACACACACACTAGGGCTGCAGTGGTGTAGACATTCCTATACCACGGTATTCGAACAATGCCACCTTATGGTTTGCGCTAACACTGCAACCAAACCCCCCTGTGTGTAATTTCTTCCGCCAAGGAGGTTGTGTTTTTGTTGCGGTCTGTTTGTCTATAAGCGTGATTTTCACAAAAAACTATCGGCCTGGTTTTCATGAAACTTGGTGGACATGTGTAACATGGGCCTAGGAAGAACCCATTACATTTTGGAGCGAATCTGAATCATGGGGCACTAATTTAGTTTCACTTTTCCTAACGATGTGTTGAAACGGCATTTGCCCGTGGTCTGCGGTCTCTGTGCTCTTCTAGTTCATTCATTTGACATGACTTGTCCTTTAATACATTGACATTGTTGAGCTGGAAGATTAAGCTTGGCAGACAGAAAGACTTAAAACGACTGTCTCCATAGCATGTCTAGCTTGTCTGTTAACGTTGCTGTAGGGCTGTGCAATTAATCGAATTTTGATCGCGATTTCGATTTTTGGGTCAAACGATCTCCAAACTCATATAATCGAGTTGAAACGATTTATTTGCGCAATTCATTCCTTCCCCAAAAGCATTCAACGCGGCGAGAGGGAGTTAAATATTTAACTGGCATGTGGCATCAGGAAGTATATGCTACTGGCAGGAGGCAGGACATGCCAGTGAGCCGCCAATCAGCAGCATCGACTGTTGACAGCCAATTGCACAGACGTTCATGCAAATACGACAGCACAGGCTCTAGCCAGATCACGTTTATGGTCACGTCTCAAGAGCGCAAAGCAAAAAATTATATTTTTATAAAGTTACCGAGAAATAGACACTGTACAATGTAAAAACCCCATTATTGTAACTCAAAAATATGTCTGAGAGGATTTGCAAGCAGTTTTTCTGTTGTCCGGTAATTGTCGGACTTTGTCCGGGAAAAAAAATTAAATATTAGATCTCACCGGTCAAATTGTCCGATTGGAATTGCTCATCCCGTCCCCCAAACACAATCGGAATTTGAGAATAACCCTATTATTAGGTCTATACAGCAAACATGCACTGCCCTTATTATATTTTAAAGGAACAGGCTATTCTGCCGTTTGACAGTTATTAAACAAACACGCATATGCTGCACTTTAAATAAAGCGCAAACTGTCGGTTATAAACAAGGAGCGAACTGAGTGCGAAGGATCAAACATGGCCAAGCAGACTAGCCTTAAAGCGTTTAAAAGGCCAAACGCAACTGATGAGGGTGAACCGTCTGATGAGGATGAACCTGTAATAGGCTACCTGAAGCCATAGCTGTTCGGACAGCTCCACCAGAGAAAAGGCCGAAGTGTCGGGCCTTTATGTCGGAATGGAGTGACAAGTTCCCTTGGCTAAGGTGCGAGGTAATTGATGGTAACGATAAAATGTTCTGTTCGAAAAGGCAGGACGACGCAACGGATTCACAAGAGGGTCGAATCATTTTAGAATCTCTGCTGTCATTGAACATAGTCAGAGCAATAACCATGTTGCCAGCTCAATTTAACGCCACAGCAGGTTGCGATTTAAAGGCAACTTTAATCCACTTGACGCGCATCAGACATTTAAGTTTTTTTTTTCCATTGCAAACTTAGGCAAATAAACATGTTGAATTCTATACGACCTGATTATGTCATTCTTTAAGCTACATAGCCTGCCGTCAGTTTTCTTCAATAGGCTAATTTAGAAGCAGTAATAGATATTTTACCGGTATATCATTAAAATGTCCGGAAAATTACAAATCTGCTGGTAACTTTGACCGGCAACATTTTTTTCTAGCGGAACCTCTGTTTGCGAGGTGTCTGAACCACCTATGAATGGGGATCCGTCAACCTTGATGGATCAACGCATTCCAATGCATATAGTGTGTAGCCTACACAACAAATACAAATTTTAAGGGGAAATTTCAAAGTTCTCAGTAAATAAATGCATGATATTTTCAAACTCCAAATTAATCGTTTGAATAATCGTGATTTCAATATTGACCAAAATAATCGTGATTATGATTTTTTCCATAATCGAGCAGCCCTACGTTGCTGTGATGTGTAGTCATGAGGATCGGTTGCAGTCATTAATGCAGACCTGCCAACCTGCACGCATTTTGTGTGCCAATCCAGGGTGTCCGCTGGGTTTTAGAAAGTATTAAAAGGTGATAAATCAAAATTGCCAAATTTAAGGCCATTAAAAGTGTTAAATGTGGTTTTAGAGGTATTTTTTTTTTTTAAATAGGTATTATTTTTTCAGACCATCAAGTTTCCTGTTCTGATTTGAAATTCTATCTGCTAAAGTTCGCGTTAGTTCGTTAAAATGCGAGCTTTAGCATAGCTGGGCACATAATCAAAGATCTTCCATATCAATCCTGAAGTCTCAACTTTGCATGTTTGATGCTGACGTCATATTCAGTGGTCGTTCGACATCTCAAACACTTTGCGCTCTTCAACTGGGTAGCCAACTGGCTGGCTTATGTTTTTGACTTGCTTAGGCATATCTTCAACGTCCAGACAACCATCGTCATGGGTAAATGCAAGTTTTCTGACAGCTGGGTGCAAGACCCAGCGTTTAAGGATTGGCTCAGGCCTGTAGTAGGGAATAACCGACAGGCTTATTGTTCGGTTTGTAAAAAAAACATCAATGTCAACTGGATGGGAGCTAATGCACTTCGGTCGCATATGCAATCCACTAAACATAAAAATGGAATGTGTGGTCGGCGAGAGCAGTTAATTCTACCACTCTGCCAACTGGATGGGAGCTAATGCACTTCGGTCGCATATGCAATCCACTAAACATAAAAATGGAATGCGTGGTCGGCGAGAGCAGTTAATTCTACCACTCTGCCAACTGTCTGTGCTGCTGCACCACCACCACCGAAAACTAGTGCCACGGTGGTACAAGCCAACGCTACGGCTCCAGCAACTACATCTGACCTGCGGGTGACTATGGGCGCCACACCAACACTGCGTGCGGAGGCTCTGTGGTGTTAAACACTGCAGTTAAACACCACTCATTGAACTCCAACGAAGGAATTTCGGAGCTGTTTAAAGAAATGTTCCGGACTCTGACATCGCCAAGTCATTCACGTGTGGTAAAGACAAAACCGGCTACATCATCAGATTTGGATTAGCATCGTTCTTCAAAAAACAGCATGTTGATGGCATCAACAAGGCTGGGCCATTCGTGTTGATTTTGCTCATGAGTTCATATTAGGCCTATAGCACAGGTTTATGTTAAAATCAAATTATAGCAGTTCACCAGTTCACGTAGTTTGTGAAGTGATATCAGCAACAATTCATATAGCAGATGCCAGTTTATAATGCATCAACAGTTCATGCAGTGAATGCCAGCCAGTGTGCTGGAACTCTCTCCCCATTTCACATTTAATGTAGTTAGTTTTATTTTTATTCACAAAATGAAATAAATGTGTGCAATATGTGGTCAACATCAGTGAATCTCTAAATCTATTATGTTGTGTATAGTGTTATATATGTCAAAATCTGCGTAAATGTTAGAAAGGTCGCTGATTAACACTTGCAACTCAGTGTCGTGATGGTTTTAAAAAAATTCAGAAGGTAGTATTAAAAGGTATTACATTTAACTTAAGGATTGCTGTATATACCCTGCAATCATATCTTGGTCAAATTACGCAGGTACGAAATGCCAGCTGAAACTGCACAAAAAAAATCAATCAATACAAACCTATACAGTACATTTATTTTAACTACATCCCTCGGATTGGACCACATGCTACAACCTTGTGCTTGTGGTTCTGTAACCCTCCCCGACCCGAAATAGTACTCTCACTCACTCAACATCCACTGATACTACTACACTGCTACTTTGCTATCCACGAGGCGTAACGCTGCATTGCTGAGGTATAATGGGAAGTGGGGGAGTAATAATGTAGCACATAAATGTGACCATAATGTTAACATATAAAACGTTAAAACATGTAACTTTACGAGATGATAAATTTCTCATAAGAATATACTCCTCGAAATGCAACAGTTAGTAGCTAGCATACAATGTGATTAGCCTCGTTACACTTCGTAATTCTTAAGAGGTGCTAAATGATGCAAAATGTAAATGTGCATTCACCGCATTCACCGCACATTCACTGCATTTACTCATCACTCATCACCGTAGTTAAATTCATCACTCATCACTGCAAGCAATTAATAGTCAGTCAACCAGAAGGTTGCAATGACTTAATAAATAATACCAGTGTTGAAACATGACAGGATGATAAGTTAGTAAATTGCGAATCAGACACAAAAATGTGATTATGGGTGGTGAAAATGAGTGAAACCTGGATTGAGAGAGTTTAATTTCTCTGTGTGTGTTTGTGTACAGTTGCTGAAGAAGATGGAGACGGCTAAGAAGAAGGCGGAGGCAGTGGTGGACACTGTGGACATCTCTGAGAGGGAGAAGATGGCACAGCTCAGAAGGTCAGTATGACACAGGCTAACACACACACACACATATATACACACACACACACTACCATGACAATTAGTCACATCCCTTCCTCTCTCTTACCCCTCCACCTGCAGCATCTACAAGAAGGCGGGCGTGGGCAGGGAGAAACGCGAGGTGACGTACCTGGTGGCGAAGAAAGGGGCTGGGCGAAAGGTGTCGCGTCCGGCCGGCGTGAAGGGCGCGTTCCGTGTGGTGGACTCCCGCATGAAGAAGGACCTGCGGGGCGAACAGAGGGCGAGTGGAGGCAGGGGCAGGAGAGGGGCACCAGGTGGAGGAAGAGGTAGAGGAGGAAGCGGAGGAGGTGGAGGAAGAGGAGGTGGAGGAAGAGGAGGTGGAGGAAGAGGAGGAGGTGGTGGAAGAGGAGGAGGTGGTGGAAGAGGAAGAGGCGGCAGAGGAGGAGGATTCGGCGGCAAAGGAGGAGGAGGAGGATTCAGCAGCAGAGGAGGAGGAGGAGGAGGAGGAGGAGGCAGAGGAGGAGGAGGAGGATTCGGCGGCGGAGGAGGAGGAGGAGGATTCGGCGGCAGAGGAGGAGGCGGAGGAAGAGGCGGCAGAGGAGGTGGAGGCGGCAGGGGAGGTAGGGGTCGCAGGTAAACAGGAAGTTGGCGCCCCTGACCCTCCTCCTAACCCCACCCCTCCCCCTTAGCGACTCATGCAGCCTAGTGCTGTGACGCATGGCCCTGAGCCTGGGAACCAATCCCATTTCCCCAGGAAGAGTCATCTAGTCATGGCCACCCATGTTGCATTGTGGGTATTCCGGAGGATCTATATATATTTATTTTTTATATATAACTCTGATTAGAATGTGTAGGTTGTATTGTCTGTGAGCTAAGGATGCTGTCACCATGACCTCCTGCCAGGGATGTGGAACCTATCGGTTGCCTTTCACACAATCTGTGAATGAGAGACGTTTAGTGTAAAGACTTACACTTTAGTGCAAAGCCCTGACGTCCGAGTTTGTTATCTCTGATTGGTATAAAAATTATGTACATTACACACGGTTTGTATTGTTGTGTGTCCATGTTTTCACTTTCAGGTTTGCGATCACTGAAATATGTAAATCTTACTTTGAATAAACTTGAAATAAACTCTTTGTTGTTTTGAGTGGTAAGGTGTATTTGCATGCGTGCGTGCTCTAGTAAGATCCTTTCATTCACACGTGTGTATGTGGTGTTGAGAAGGATTATAGTTATAGTGAAGGTATTAAGCAGACTCTTTTGGCCAAAGTGACTTACAAAACATTAGATAAAAACAAAACCTGTTACCGCAACAGCTAGCTAAGCTGGTTGCTAGATTGATGGATAGAGAGAGAAAAGGAGAGCAAGTGAACAAAAGAGAGAGACAAAGAAAGTGAAGCTATCGAGAAGTTTGGTGTTATAACATTGTTACTACCCGGCTCATGAGCCGCAACATAAATTGGAAACAGACCACAGAGTTTACAAAAATAGGGGTTTATTTCAATAAATAAATAGACTTGAAATCTAAGGGATAAAATAGGGGTTTATTTTAATAAATAAATGGACCTTAAATCTAGGGGGAAAAATAGTCAATGCAAAGCAAAAAAAAAAAACATAGTGAGCACCAGCCTCAAAAGCATGATGAGAATGCAAGCTGCAAACAGCATGGCTTTTATCAGTCAAGCAAATTATGCCCATGTTCAACCCAAAGGCTGTTGCACTGCCACTGCAAGGCCAGTGAGGGTGCAGAGGGGCATAACAAAGATACAGAAAAACAGACTGAATGAAAGAGAGAGAAGAAATGAAATAAATGGGGAACTTAAATATTAAGATGGAGCGAAAGAAATAGACACAGGGAGAGCGAAAGAAATAAAGAGACGGAGAGCGAATGAAAGAGTGAGTGAGTGACTTCTGACATGACATGAGAGAAAGCTGGCATGAAAAGAAAAAATAGAGAATTGGTGGAGTAATAGAAAGAAAAATGGGAAGAGGAGTGAAAATGTCAAGGTGAAGGGAACGAGTGGAGAGAGTGTAGAATGGCGTGATGCAGAGAGATGGAGTGTAACAGTAGTAGTAGATGGATAGATCTATACAAAGACGCACAGATGGACATAGAAATGAGTAGATTATCCACAGCTAGGCCTGTATTGACAAGGACAGAGAAAGGGAGCCTCATATTGGCACGGGTGTTAGTGAAACACAGGTGCAAGCCAGTTTAATTACATGTTCAGAAAAGTGAAAAATATACAGCACACGTGTCTTTTACAAGACCTGCGTTAAGCGATTCATGCTGAATTAATCGTCCTTGCCAGATCAAAGACCAAACGCACCGCCACATTCTGAGTCATGTGCAACGGCCTGTTAAAACTGCACTGCGATAAGGATTAGTGAGCAGCCTTTCGTAGCACAGGTTAATAGCTCTGTGCTCCCCGGGAGACCGAGGCAGAGGCCATGCTGTCAGGACGGAGGGTGTCCTCAGCCATCTGCCCCAGGTTATCTTACCCACACCTTTCTACTCAAAGGTGATCTAATTTAGCCATCATGAGCAGCGGCAGTAATCACACCACCGACAGGATGGAGTGGGGTTTTTATGCCACCAGGGAGGGCAAACAGGCCTGGTGCTGGATGGGTCTGCCCTGTGATGCCAGCCTGAGCGGGATGCCCGAGAATGTGTAGAGGGGCGAGGGGGTCTCCTACTGATAGCCCCCTCCCCCCCTCCAAAAAAAAAAAACAGCCACATGATGGGAGGGCTCTGCCAGGCATGATCAGCGACTTTCACTCAAGAGGAACGAGAGGGGAGATAGAGAGTCAGGGCAGAGGCGGTGTGTGTGTGTGTGTGTGTGTGTGTGTGTGTGTGTGTGTGTGTGTGAGAGATAGATGTGTGGTTCACGCCACAGCAGCTGGACATGGAGAGACAGGGAGGAGGAGGAGGAGAAGAGTGGAGTGATTGTAGGGGGGTGAAAGGAGGGAGGGCACGGGCGAGCGCATGCAGAGAGGGAGAGAGAGAGAGAGAGAGAGATGACCTCACTGCTCACGTGTGGTACTGGATCATTCGCTCTATTGTGGCAGAGATAATGCCAGCCTGGTCCAGGCGCTTTAAAAAGCAACGGGACCCTCAGGCTGCAGCCACCCGCTGGGGAGACACACACCGGCACCAGAGGTACTCACACACACACACACATAATACAAGACACTTAACACACACACAGCTAATATAACACACCTAACACACACACACAGCTAATATATGACTAGACACTATAACACACCATAGACACTATAACACACCATTATAGACTATAACACCAGCTCATAGAGATACTTTACTATCCCATCTAATACCAACACATCACCACAGAGGTACTTTACACACTGCCTCACACCTACACACACACAGACACTAACACATCACCACAGAGGTACTTTACACACTGCCTCACACATAAAGACACTGCAATACATGAACACAGAGTATGATCACGCCAGCACCATCAAGCTAGTGAAGGATGACACCGTCCAGGCATAACCATACCAACCTGATGTTCTAGAATCCTCACAGAATTCAGCAGAAGCAAATATTGATCGAAAAGCATGTTTCTTTTTACCGATAACCCAAGGATTTAAGCTTCTAACTCCACAACGCTGCTGTTTCTGTTTTGCTTGAAAAGCAACAGCAAGGGCAGTTTCACACAAAGAGCCGGTTTGTTCTTGTTCTGCAGCCGCGTCCATCTGGGATTATTTTCATGCTTTCCCCAAGGTTCCACGGAGAACAGTGTTGTATTTAGCAGATGAATGTTGGATTGTGATATGCAGTGCAATGCTTACCCAAGCACCACTGTGCAGACCTGCTGTAGGGGTGTTGGGGTGGGGGGGGGGCAGCGTGGTGAGGGTGAAATGTGCTGATGTGGTCTGTGCTGTGTGGACAGTTCACATTCATGGCCCAGAAAGGGCTAGATTAATTAATTGCCCCCGTGTCTTTTCACGGGGGCTTCACAGGCCAGAATTTATACTCTGGCCCAGCGGTGTGACCACGGGGGCTTCCCGGGGCAGAATTTATACTCTGGCCCAGCGGTGTGACCACGGGGGCTTCCCGGGGCAGAATCTATACTCTGGCCCAGCGGTGTGACCACGGGGGCTTCCCGGGGCAGAATTTATACTCTGGCCCAGAGGTGCGCCACTAGACAAGCTCCTGGTGTATGGCTGTCTTTCTTATTTCTAACTTGCTAAATCATTTTCTTGATGTAAGTGCATGGCTGACCTTTCTCATTTCTAACCTGCTGACTCATTTTCTTGATGTAACTGGCCAATATGGAACAAGTCCCATCTTAGCTTAAGGTTAAAGTAAGGTTCTGTGGAGATATGGAACAGGTTATACCTTAGCTTAAGGTTAGAGCGAGGTTCTATGGAGATATGGAACAGGTTATATCTTAGCTTAAGGTTAAAGCGAGGTTCTATGGAGATATGGAACAGGTTCCATCTTAGCTTAAGGTTAATGTAAGGTTCTCTGGAGAGTTTCAAAATACTACAATCTTTCCGTGTTTCAGAACAAACAGACATCATTGCAGGTCTTTGGTAGATGTTGGTGAGTAATGTTTGTCTTCTCCGAGTAGCCCCAACTTTATGCGCTGCCTCCCGCCAACAGGAGGACTGTGCTATCCCAGGTCACTCCTTGATGCTGTACACACTGGCAGGTGGGGGCACACTGTGCGGTGTGGCTGCCCTCGTGCTCCTCATCGTCTCCACGGCAACTGACTTCTGGATGCAGTATCGTTACTCTGGAAACTCGGCCAGCCAAGGCCTGTGGAGATTCTGTATCAACAACAAGTGTCATGCGCACACTCTCACTGTGGGTGAGTGACTACACACACTCACTGGGGGTGAGTGACTACACACTCTCTCACTGGGGGTGAGTGACTACACACACTCACTGGGGGTGAGTGACTACACACTCTCACTGTGGGTGAGTGACTACACACACTCTCACTGTGGGTGAGTGACTACACACACTCACTGGGGGTGAATGACTACACACAGTCTCACTGGGGGTGAGTGACTACACACTCTCACTGTGGGTGAGTGACTACACACACTCTCACTGTGGGTGAGTGACTACACACATTATTACTGGGGGTGAGTGAGTGACTACACACACTCTCACTGGGAGTGAGTGACTACACACACTCACTGGGGGTGAGTGACTACACACACTCACTGGGGGTGAGTGGGCACACATTATTACTGGGGTTGTGTGAGTGACTAGTGTGTGTGTGTGTGTGTGTTAGCATTGTAGAACAGCATTACATAGCGGTCTGTGTTTATGCATGTGTAGAGAAGTGGACATCTTCGGAAAGTCTGATCTGTGTGCAGCCAGAGAAACAGGTTGTGAGAAGCTCAGCAGCTAAGGCACCGCCCCGTATCTCATTCCACCTGTGTGTACTTTCAGTTTGTGTGTGTATGTGTGTGTTCTACAGGTGGGGTGAGTTCTCAGGGCATCTCCTGTTGATGCTGTGTGTGTGTATGTGTGTGTATGTGTGCACTGAGGTATGTGTGTTTAGGTGTGTGATGTCTAGGATGTATGTCTGTGCATGCCTGTTTTTCCAGATTTCTAGGATGCCCTATACTGTTACCTTTCTCTGATGGCACTCACACCTTCATGCTGGTATACAGATGGTGTACGTTCACTTCACGCATCTTGTTGTCACCTGTGTGTGTGTGTGTGTGTGTGTGTGTGTGTGTGTGTGTGTGTGTGTGTGTGTGTGTGTGTGTGTGTGTGCTCCCCTGCTTTCTGGGAAGCCACATATGTTTTTATGCTCTTGTCCATCCTCGACTGATGTATCTATAGCGTGTGTGTGTGTGTTTGTGTGTGTGGGTGTGTGTGTTCCTCTGCTTTCTGGGAAGCCACATATGTTTTTATGCTCTTGTCCATCCTGGACTGATGTATCTATAGCGCGTGTGTGTGTGTGTGTGTGTGTGTGTGTGTGTGTGTGTGTGTGTGTGTGTGTGTGTGTGTGTGTGTGTGTGTGTGTGTGTGAGTGTGTATGTGTTCCTCAGCTTTCTGGGATGCTACGCGTGCCTTCATGCTGTTGTCCATCCTGAGTTGTTTTGCTGGAGTTGTGCTTGGGCTCAGCGCCTTTGCCAATGGAGCCAAGAGTAGGAGGGTGCGGACCGGAGGCATCGCCCTGCTGCTGTCAGGTCTGCACACACACACCAACTCACACACACACACCCACACACACACCCTCAACCACACCCACTCACACACCCCCCCCCCCCACACACACACAGACACATACACCCCCCCCCCCCACACACACACACACACACACTCTTGCTGACCCTCACACACATCACTCATGCACAAGCACAAAACAGCAGAATTCTTATTTTTGAGAATTGTGTACATTTCCTAGTATAGTTGCATAGATGATGACCCTATGACAAATATACTGTATGTTCTTTATTTCTCCATTACTGTTCTACTCCACCCTCACAGCTTGTGCAGCAGGTGGATGGAACACAATGGTATTAACCTCTGGCCGTGTCTTTGCTTGGCTTTGTGCTGAGACAGGTTTTCTTGCACTACTTGCTTTGGCAATCTACACGGGGGTGACGGTCAACTTCTTTGGCAAGCGCTACATCGACTGGCGTTTCTCCTGGTCCTACATCCTGGGATGGCTGGGGATCATCCTCTCTCTCACCGCTGGTAATGCCAACCTCGCCACCCTGCTCTATTACTGCACACTGATAATGCCAACCTCGCCATAATGCTCTAGTACTGCAGGATTATAATGCCAACCTCACCATCACACTGCAGTACTGCACACTGATAATGCCATCCTCACCACCTTGCTCTAGTACTGCACACTGATAATGCCAACCTCGCCATAATGCTCTATACTGCAGGATTATAATGCCAACCTCACCACCTTGCTCTAATACGGCACGATTATAATGCCAACCTCACCATCACACTGTAGTACTGGACACTGATAATGCCAACCTCACCACCTTGCTCTAGTACTGCACACTGATAATGCCAACCTCGCCACCTTGCTCTAGTACTCCACGATTATTATGCCAACCTCACCACCTTGCTCTAGTACTGCACGATTATAATGCCAACCTCACCATCACACTGACGTACTGCACACTAGTAATGCCAACCTCACCATGACGCTCTAGTACTGCACGATTATAATACCAACCTCACCATCACGCATAACTCGTGCCGTTGCCATGGATACTGCTCTACTGCACAGCTTGTAGTTTGTAGGTGCAATATGTCACATTTCTTTTAGACTTAAAACTACTATTATCATGAAGGCATGATAACAATACACATTTCACAGTAATTCTGCTCATTCATCTTGTGTCTAAGAATTTTTTTAATTAAAAAATGTAAGCATTTGTTTACATTTCAGACAAGTGAAAAAATAACACACATTAAAACATCTGAAAGTAAGAAACGAGTTGCATAGAACGAAATATTAGGAAATACTGTCACTTCCCTGTTCCCTCTGAAATGCATGTTTGATGCAGTGTTGTGTATATTTCAAAAACAAAAATGTGTCTACCACAGAGTTACCCTTGAGGTCACAGAGCCTGCATGGCAGCCCATATTTGGTTGAGCTGTAATGTGAGTGTGAGTGAATGAATGAGTACCTGGCGGGCATTAATCCTGGTTGGTCATTATTTCTTCGGTGTTGTCTGTCCTGTCTCAGGTATGTTTCAGCTCTGGGCTTATCAGAGGAACACAGCAGAGCCTCCACCCCCAGACCTCTCCGACAGCTGAGCACCCCCCCCCCCCCCCCCACACACACACACCCTAACCCTCTCATCCTCTGAAGAGACTGGTGCCTACCCATAGAAACATGGCTGGTACAATGTAACAGGGTTCAGATACGGTTGTAAATTAGAAAGCATTAAAAAAAAAAACATTAAAAATATGTTTTGGACACCTGTTGCCTCCGCTGTAACTTTGAGTGCATGAACATTCTCTGTCAGGTGAAAATTCACTCAAGTTACCTCAGGACTCCGGATTTGCATAAGTATATTTAATAAACAACAACAAGCCTGTCGGGCTCACCCACGCCCTGGCAGGCCAGAGAGAGAGCCCGGACTCACTCCCAGACTGCAGCAGACGAGAGAGAAGCGAAATTAAACACATCACACAAGGTTTATATAGATAGAAGTTAGCGATATCTGATGCCAAAACAACTTGTCAGCAGGGATAACCACGTGGTGGGTCTCTGACGTCCGAGGTCATCTTACTATGCTTCCTGTCTTGCAAGGATGTCAGTTTTACACAAGGTCAAAAGAAGCACAGTTCGACCCTTCTTATCACCTCTGACCCAAACATGCTCTTGCACATAAGCCGACTATGTGGCACCTGTGTGTGTGTGTGTGTGTGTGTGTGTGTGTGTGTGTGTGTGTGTGTGTGTGTGTGTGTGTCTGGGAAGCCACATATGTTTTTATGCTCTTGTCCATCCTGGACTGATGTATCTATAGCGTGTGTGTGTGAGTTTGTGTGTGTGGGTGTGTGTGTTCCTCTGCTTTCTGGGAAGCCACATATGTTTTTATGCTCTTGTCCATCCTGGACTGATGTATCTATAGCGTGTGTGTGTGTGTGTGTCTGCACCTCTGACCCAAACATGCTCTTGCACATAAGCCGACTATGTGGCACCTGTCGCGGCGAAAACCAGCCACTCTCTCGCAATTCCACAATCAATTGTCAAAAGGCCACATGTGTTGTTCTGAGGTTTATTATAGTCATTAAGCCACAATAAGAGATGGTCCATGGATTAGCTCGATCTCATTGTATGAATGTCTGGTCAGACTTTTTAAAGGAACCTAGTTCCTCCCACTCTCTTGTGTTTGGCCTTTTCCAAGGCCAATCAGAACTAACCCCATTCTCTAACTTTTACTCCTAACTTCTCTCTCTCTCTGTGTGTGTGTGTGTGTGTTTTTGGCACCCCTTTCTTACCCTGGGATCCTGTGGAGGATCAATTAATCTTGTCTCCATCCCGGCTATCTCCCTCTAAGCAGTCAACTGTTTGGTATTGTTTGTCAGCCATTTTGAGTGGGGATTTTCATACTAATGAATTCATCCATGTTCATCAACTTATAAAAAATATCCAACACACCTAATAATCTAAGTTACACACAGAAGCCATGTTCCTGCTTACATAAGCACATGATTCATACAAGGTATTTATTAATACAGGGCACTTCTCAAGTCACTTATTCTTAAGTCATTAACAGTGTTTCAAAATTATCTCCATCATTCTCCTGGATAAACAGTGGACTGATGATGGGCTCAGCCTACATCACAAGACCACACAGGCAGCAGTCCATAGACAGAACAGCAGGTCACAGGCAACAACATGAAGCACAATATGAATAAAAGACAGATTATACAAATATAAAAACATATACAAGTAGTTGATAGAGGTGGGTTTATGTAATAATTGGATTGATTAGGGTAATAAAAGGGTGATTAATGTGTCATATTGGATGGATGTACGCTTTGTTGTTTGGTGGGTATCTGAGTGCTTGTCATATTGGAGTGATGGGGCCTCTGACAAGTCATAAATATATCACCCCCTTTCTCCCCCCTCCTCAGAGACAGTTGAGATCTGATAATGGTGAGAATCACTTTGTTAGTTAGTTGTTATCTGATCGGATGACAATTCCCGACGTATCGCTATGGTGTTTCTGACAAGACCTATTTTAAACCAAGGGGTGTCCCCCGCTCCCCAAAGCCCCCCAGTTGTGATTTTACAGACACAGGCCTGTTGTGATAGCAGGGGGTCAGAATGGTTGGCTGGTTTAGGTATGTCATTACTGTCAAACTGTCATTAGTTGTCAGGCGCTCAATCACACCAAAGTCTTGTCAGCCTGTGAGATGTCATTCTTTCATTCTATTATAGCAAACTTTAACATGATATACACATAATCCCCATGGTTTAATGGTAATGATACCTGCTTATTCAAGTCTAAAATACTTAGTTTTGTTTAACATAAATGCTAAGGCTTGCCCCATAAGACATTTGTTCATGAGATGGTAGCTCAACAAAAGAAGATATAGTTCAATAGCACACACACATGCATGCACGCACGCACCCACAGACACACACACACACACATACACACATACACACACAGAGACACAGAGACAGATACACAGTATACTAATAGTTATATTATAAACAATAAAACAGGGGTATTGTGTAATATGTGACTATATTTTAGTTTAATCCCAAAACAGCGTGATACATTGAAGACATACAAACACACACACACACACACACACACACACACACACACACACACACACACACACACACACACACACACACACGCGCGCACTCACAGTAAGAGATGAGAAAGGTGTTAAATCCACTTTGTTAAGCAACGGTGTATACACAACACATTCAGGGCCCACTGGAATAACTTCGATAGAACAAAAAAAAAAAAACGAAAAAGTCACCCCATTAGTTGTTTGTAGAAAATGGATAGAACATTTGAAAATTATACAAAAAGGTAACCTACATTTTGAACAAAAAGCCTTAAATGCTCAGTTGAGAAAACAACTTGAGAAGTTGAGAAAACAAATTGAATACAAAATTGAAATTCCTCAAGAACAAAAAATGATGTGGTGTAGATGGAGGGTACAATCAAATGTTGAAACACAGCACACCTAAATTAAGAGAGACAATCTTGAAATTATTCAATTTAATCCTGTCGTCAGACCCCTTTCTAGAACAATGGAAAGGTGAGCCACATCACACCAATTCATAAAAAAGGTGACAAACATAAACCTGACAACTATAGAGGCCTCACACAAGGCCGCAATTTAAGGAACTTATTTTGTGCCATCCTGAACAACAGAATAACACAATTTATCCAGAATAATAATATCATAAATTCATCCCAGATAAGTTTTTCGCAAAATAACAGACCAACTGTTCATATATACACATCCCATACACTCATAGTGGAACATGTACAAAAGGTCAAATATTTGGTTGTTTCATAGACTTTAGCAACGCTTTCCACTCAGTATGGCATGATGGACTTATGTTGAAACTAATTCATAGTGGAATTGGAGACTAAATGTATGACATCATTAAAGACAGGTATAAAAACAATAAATGCTGTCTAAAAATTAACAACAGAATAACTGGTATTTTGACCAGACAAAAGGAGTTCGACAAGGCTGTTGAGTAAGGCCAACTTTATTCAACATATAGATCAATGGTTTGGCTACAGAGCTTGAAAGATCTGCGGCCCCAGATCTTATATTTCTAAATGAAGAAATGAAAGGCCTGCTTTTTGCTGACAATCTCCTCCTACACTCCCCTAGTGTAGAAGCGCTTCAGGAAAGTCTAAATATTCTTAACTAATACAGTCTAACAAGGCCTCCCCTTCCAATTAACCTGGATAAGTCCAAAATCATGATATTCCAGAAAAGACACACCATACTTAATAGTGTTTATAGGATCACAACTGGCGAACAAAAACTTGAACAGGTAAAAATATATTGTTATTTAGGATTAATGATTTCATCTACAGGACATTTTGATGGTGCAATAAGATATTTAACTGAAAAGGCAAGAACAACATAGTACATGCTAAGGAACTCATCACTAAAATATAACCTTCCTATAAAACACTGCTTACAAATTTTTTGATTCACTACTGAAGCCAATACTATGTTATCGGAGTGAAGTTTGAGCAGAGGGGGTGGACACCCCGAGAGAGAGCCTTTAAACTATCTATTAAAAAAAACCGGGCTCGACTAAAAAATAAATAAAAAAAAGATTCAACCATTGCTATAAAACTGAAACAGCTAACAGAAAGGAATAAAGAAAATCACATTAACTACGGGTTTTCCCTTTTTCTAACTGTCCATTACTTGTTTCTGCTATATGTATATCTTATGGAATTTAACTTTACTTAATTATATTTACTTAATTATTATTATTACATTTTTTCCCTGTATTACTATTATTATTGTTGTTACTGCTTAAGTGCTTGGGTAATGTTGTATCGTACAGTCATGCCAATAAAGACAATGGCATTTACAGTTTTTCACAATTGTTAACACACGTTTTTCAAAACTGCACACAGAAAACTGAAAACCTCACACACAATATGCTAAACCTGACACTTCCTTTGCAAGATGACTCTTTGCCATCAAATCTCTTAACTGTTCACAAAATGGAACTCGTGTTTTCATTTGGTACACACAGCCATATTTTCAAAATACGCACACATACATTCATTGAGTACACACAACTAAGCATTTGCTGCACACTACCAAGCATTTACAGCACACTGAAGTGCAACATTAAAAACACAATAATTGAAATGGAACACACCATATGGATGACAATGACTGGAGAATGAGCCATTTCTCCTTTTGTAAAATGTCTCAGTGTAGGCCTATTTTTTTCATAGTTCCAAAAAAAGTTTTATTTCGGTACAGACAGAGAACAGTACAGTACTGTAAACCGTGTGATAGCGTTGTTCTCACGAACCATATTTACAATTTCAGTCTCCTGTTCGGCGGTGAAAGTGTGTGTTCTTCCTCCACGGTGTGGTTCTCTTTCAGTCCTCCAAAATACAAATACTGTGAGCACACTGTATTCTATTGATATGCAGTATTACAGTACACAAGGCAAATAGATTTCGTACCTGTTCTCCATCCTGAAGGTTCTAATGATGGCAGCAACTGTGAAGCGGCTGAGATTTGGTTGGACACTCTGGCCAGCCTCCCTCATGCTCAAACCATGGTTGAGCTCATGGTCTACCACAGCGGCCCAAATCTCATTAGAGATGACCATTCTCCTTCTTCTTCCTCCTCCTCTTCCTCCTTCTTCTCCTTGTCCTTCTCATGCTCTTCCTCCTCCTTGTCCTCCTCCTCCTTGTCCTCCTACTCCTCCTCCCCCTTGTCCCCATCCTTCTTGTCCTCCTCTTCCTCCTCCTCTCACTCTTACCCCTCTCCTTCTCTGGTTGTTGATCTTTTCACCGTTCTCCACCAAACAAAACAGAGGCTCATACAGCATACAGCTGCAGTCCTCATTGCAAATTGCTCAACCGACCTGAATGTTTAGAGATTTTACTATTTGTGTGTTGTAGGTTGATGCTTTGAGATTTTACTTGAGAAGTGTGTGCAACAACTGAACATTGTGTGTAGTGTTTTGACAACAAGGTGAGTGTAAACAAGGAAAATCAGAATTTAATGCAGATAAGGGAGTGGGAAGTAGTGCCAAATTGGGTCGAGCGATTGGTACACGAAGTGAAGGTTATGCAAATTGTGCCGAATTTTCGCTTTTTGTGTGTTAACAACTGTGAAAAACTGTAATTGAAATGCAGAGAGAGAGAGAGAGAGAGAGAGAGATGCAGAGAGAGAGAGATGTACAGAAAGAGCGAGAATCAAATAAATGCACTCCACTCTGTATAAAAAAACAACAACAAATTCAATAACTCATATTGCAGCATGAAACAATACGAATCCTTTGTAATCAGCCAAGGGAATGTCCAGGGGTTAAGATCATCAGCCTTTGGACTAAAAAGTAACAACTCGGAGTTATTTGATGAGTTCAAGGGGAGGGGTAGGGGGAGAGAGGGAGACTTACACCAAATGGCTGCCCTCCAGGCTATGGGGAAGCAAGAAAGCTCCCTGGAGTGAGTGACACAGGGAACGACCTCAGGGATGGAATCCTTATCTGGTTTAAAGCTAAATATACAAATTATATTGAACTTGTTAGAGAAGGTGAAAATTATATATGGCTTAAGTTAAAAAAAAAAGACCTGAGCTCCAATACCCAAAACATATTCCTATGGACAAGCTACATCCCTCCAATTGAACCCCCCTACTTTAAGGATCAAACCATTACTGATCTAGAGGGAGCCATCACCCCACTTCCAAACCCAGGGAAATATCCTAATTGTAGGTGATCTGTATGCACACACAGCTGAAGAAGCACACACCACTAGCACAAACGTAGACAAATACATGAACAACAAAACTAACACCAGTCTTACTCTTCCATTAAGGAATAACTATGATAAAATTAACAAATATAAATAACTACTGCAGCTCTGTTGGCCCCACTGTCTGTACATAGTCAATAGTTGCCTAAGAGGAGCTCCTTTGGCCGCTACACCTACAGCTTCTCTCTGGCCAGTAGCACAGCAGATTATGCAATAACATATTTGGACCCTTTCTCTCTCAGAGCAGTCACAGGCAGGCAACAAACCCCTTTTTCAGACCATAACCAGATCAGAATATACCTAAAAAGACTCCACTCTAATCAACCATGCCCTAACTCCAGTCATTTATATAACATAACAACTCAATAAAGATGGGCGCAAAGCAGAATACCTAAATATCAGGAAGCAATGAGCAGCCATGAAATTCAAGAACATTTAAATTTGTTCATGCCCCCATTCATATCTCAGCAGTAAAGAAGGAGTAAACATAACCACAAAGCTAATTTGTGGCACAACAGTCAAACGTATCTTTCCAAAAACCAAACCTACCCCCTAAAAAAAAAAAAAAAAAAAATGCAAGAAAAATGGTTTGACTCAGAATGTAAAAAATATTAGGAAAAAAATAAGACAATTATCCACCCAAAAACACAGACCTCCAGACAATCAGGACCTACGTATGCAGTATGGAGAGACACTCAAACAACATAAACAGACACTGAGAACTAAGAAAGAGCACCACCTCAAAAAAAAAAACAAGACACACTAATTGAAGATTCAATAAATTAAAACAGCTTCTGGGACCACTGGAAGACCTTAAACAAAATAATAATAATAATCTAGTGATTCAAGATGGAGATATATACTGTATATTAAACACTTCAAAGATCCATATCAAGAAACCTGTAGCACACCGAAACGAGACCAAATACAGGACAAATAGAACCCATTAGAAACAGTCATTAAGGACTATCAAAACCCCATTAGATTACAAAATTACAGAAAAGAATTAGGCCAAAAGCTGGAAATGTAGAAAAGTCTGTGCCCCTGACGACATTCTAAATGAGCTGCTTAAACATGCAGACTATTAATTCAAATCAAATCAAATCAATTAAAGCAAACTTTTCAATTTAGTGCTTAGAACCGGCTTCTTTCCTGAAGTATGGAATGAAGGACTGATAACCCCCATATTTAAAAGTGGAGACAAGACAGATCCACAAAATGACAGGGGGATCTGTATAAATTCATGTGTAGGAAAAGTCTTATGTAGCATCCTAAATTCACGAATCATAGACTTCATCACAGAACATCACACAACACTAAATTTAGAACTACACATCATAGCTTCACATTAAACACACTAATTGACAATTAAGGGCACAAAAATAATGCAAAGATTTAGGCCTGTTTTGTGAATTGTCAAAAAGCCTTTGATGCAGGCTGGCACAACGGCCTTTTCCTAAAATATCTTGAAAGTGGTTTCAGAGGGAAAACATACGATCTGATAAATTCAATGTACACTAATAGGAAGTGCTCAATTAAAGTTGGAACAAAGAAAACAGAATCTTCCTTTCAGAGACGTGGAGTAAGACAGGGCTGTAGACTTGCGCCTCACTAAATTAAATGTCTTTTCTTTGCAGACGACTTGGTTTTGCTGTCCCCATTAGCAGAGGGACTACAACAGAACATGAAGCTCATACACATGTTTTGGCAGACTTGGGTCCAGACCATTAAACCCCAAAAAAGAAGAAAATACTAACTTTTCAGAAAAATCCAGAGGCAGAGAAATATAAATGTTTAGATGAACAAGTAAAGAAAGACAAAAACTACCTGACATATTGAACTGAAACCACAAAAAAGACAAAAGAAACCTCAATGCTACACTAAAAAAATTAAATTGTTCAATGTGTCAGGTAGTTTTTGTCTTTCTTTACTTGTTCATCTAAACATTTATATTTAAGGTTAGGGAAATAAATATAAACTATACATGTTGTAAAAATGGGTTATTTGATATGCAGGAAAAATGTTAAGGTATTACTCACGTTTGTAGTACTAACCATGTTACCCTTAGTGTTTTTATGGTAAACAAGTTCAAAGCTTGTGGTTTTAAATATTTGTGATTGTGGTAACAAATAATAATATAGAAACAACGTATTGTGATTTGAATTTACTTAACTACATAGGGGTGGAAATTGTTGACATAACTAGGTTTAGTAAGTCCAACGTGAATTCACTAGCTTTACAACAATGAAAACGATTTAAGTACTGCTTATCCAAGTCAGTTAAGTTGGAACTTCAAGGAGTTGTTCAGGTGGTGTAAGTACATGCATTTGAGCAAGAATTGCATATGTAAGGTCGGTCAGTGTAATGAATGTCTGTTTAGTTAGATGAACACTGCCTGATCAATTAAGGTTGACTTGACCAGAAAATATTTAAATGACTTACTAAAGTTTTGTTGGTTTCACATAAGTTAGTTATTTCCTCTGTAATAATAGTATTTAAATAGTTTGAACACCCCTCATTTATGTGGAAAATGTTTTTTTAGTGTAGCATTGAAGTGTGTTTTGTCTTTTTGTTGTTTCAGTTCAATATGTCATGTAGTTTTCTCTTTCTTTGTGCACAATTTGGTTCAGCCAAATTGTTTGTGTAAGTATGGCATAGATCTAATGCTGGTTGTTAGTCACATTAGTTTGGTTGTGCTCGTTTCTTGTGTTAGTTTGTGTGAGCCTAAAGCACTAAAAGGTAGAGGGGGTGTTTTTGCTTATCTCTTGACTATCAAGGGTTTTAAAACAATAGGAGTTGGGGTCACTTGTATGTGTTTCCAGAATTTGATGGATCATTTATCAATTTTATTTGATAAAGGGTACTGGTGTAATTCAGCCCTGCATGGCACTGTTATGGGTACTCCTTTATACTTTGAGTATAACTTTACAAAATCTCTGTATACCGAGGTTTCAACTGGTTGTTGTTGTCCCCATTTTCGAATCCTTTGTACATCAGAGGACCTAAAAGTTTGCTACCATATCTTGCGATTGGTTCTATGACTGGTTGGAATATTTTGAGCCTTACAATTACTGAACACGGTACACACCCTACAGCTTTTCCTTTTAGATGACCCCATCTACATGAATAGGATGAACAAATGCCAAGTTAAAATACTACAAAATAATATTTTGCTCCCGGCCCCTGCAGCATTATAGGGGGAACAAAAATCAGTGCATTGAGTTTTCTAAAATGAATACACAAAGGAAAAAAAATAGTCTTAGAAATCGTATTTATGTTGCTGTGACCAAAATGTCTCTCATCCTCCTTACTACAAGTCTCAATATTCGGCTCTCCATTTCACACTGTTAACCTCCTATTTTGCCACTGACATACATTCAAACTTCTCATTTGGGTTTTTCGAGTTTATGTTGTTCTTTCTTCCTGTTGTTAACATTTTAAACTCTGTTAAACATTTAGTACATCTGATCTAGTCTTCACTAACATTCCCTTGGCTGATTACAAAGGATTCGTATTGTTTCATGCTGCAATATGAGTTATTGAATTTGTTGTTGTTTTTTATACAGAGTGGAGTGCATTTATTTGATTCTCGCTCTTTCTGTACATCTCTATCTCTCTGCATATATATATCTCTCTCTCTCTCTCTCTCTCTCTCTCTCTGCATTTCAATTACAGTTTTTCACAGTTGTTAACACACAAAAAGCGAAAATTCGGCACAATTTGCATAACCTTCACTTCATGTACCAATCGCTCGACCCAATTTGGCACTACTTCACACTCCCTTATCTGCATTAAACTCTGATTTTCCTTGTTTACACTCTGATGTCAATTACACATCACCTTGTTGTCAAAACACTACACAAAATGTTCAGTTGTTGCACACACTTCTCAAGTAAAATCTCAAAGCATCAACCTAGTTAAGAAAGAAAGAAGAGTGACTAAGAGTGAAAGAAGAAACGAAAGAAGAGTGAACAAGAGGATAAAGAAAGTAAAGAGAGAGTGAAGAGGGAAAATACTGAAAGAAGGACAGAAAATGGAGAGAAGAAGAGAGATGGAGTGTGAGGGAGAATGGAGGACCTTAAAGTCAAAGAAGGCTGACAAAAAAGTAGAAAAAAAGAGGAGGAATTGATGGACAAAGTAATTGAAAGAGGAAATGAAAGAAGAGTGAATGGGAGTGAGAGAATGAATCTGGCTATGAGAGAATTAATCGGACTCTCACAGACTGCTTGCTCTGTGTGATACTGATCCTTCTGCAGAAAATCTTTTTTTGTAATCTAGTTTTCTCTGATGCATATTCACGTCTGTGCTAATATGTAATTCAGCTAACATTACTGTGTAAACATCAAAATGTGTTGCTTATTGTTTGAGAACCCATATGTGTTGCTGGGAGAAGACATGTAGAATGGTGGATGTATCAGTGTAATCTTACTGTGGTATTGTTTGATGTGTTTTATATGTTTTGTATTTATCTTTCTGTCCCCCGAGTGAGCAACCACTTGCCAGAAACAGTGACAGAGAGGGATACAAATTAACTGAAAAAAAAATACAAAACAAATAAAAAACCGATCCATCATTTTTATTTAGTAGCAGTAACCTATGCTACTAGGAATGTGCATAGCTAAAAAACAACAGTCATTGGAAACTAATAGCGTTGAGTCCAGATGATTGCTAGCTCCTCTGGCTCTTGGCCTCAGTGAACAAACATAGGGTGAGAGTTAATCACCACATCTGCAGTGGTCTGTGCCAGGGAGATTGGAGACCTGCGGTTACTACCCAGTGTTCTCCCCCAAACAAACCAGAGATGGACTTGACAGAGGTTTAAGTCCTCCTGTGCTTCCAGTTCCTCTGCACTTGTTTTGAGTCAATTAAATGTTTTAACTAGAGCCAGGAACATTGTGTTCCAACTGAGCTAATTAGAAGAGCTATTTTAGCGGGAAGGGTTTGCAGTAGGGTGGCTGGAACGTTGGAACTTGTCTGAACAGTCTGACTAGAAGGTTTTGCCAACTGCTTTTTCAATGGGAACTGGTTCCACAGTCAGGCGTGTTGGTTGGTTAGTTTGCCGAATGGCAAATGTTCTCATGCCAAACATGTCTTGTGAAATATTAAGAAGGGGGGGTTGTGAGAGTGTGGTGGAACAAAGAAAGGGCGTAATCAAATTCTTGCAGAAGTGCTCTCAGTCACGTTATACCACCCCAGCCATAGGCGTTGTGATACTGTTATGAAAAATACATAGCATAAGTGTCCTTTACAAGACCTACGCAACAAAGTTCGAACTAAGTTTGTAAGTTAAGCGGTTCGAAGCAGAAGTTCGGTACAAAGAATAGCTAGAAAATGCATTTCCTGAAGGGAATACCAGTGCATGAAATGCAAAAGTTAAGAAAGAAAGAAGAAAAGAAAGAAGAGTGAAAGAAGGAAAGAAGAAAGAAAAGAAGAGTAAAGAGTTTAATCCTAAATAACAATATATTTTTACCTGTTCAAGTTTTTGTTCGCCAGTTGTGATCCTATAAACACTATGGTGTGTCTTTTCTGGAATATCATGATTTTGGACTTATCCAGGTTAATTGGAAGGGGAGGCCTTGTTAGACTGTATTAGTTAAGAATATTTAGACTTTCCTGAAGCGCTTCTACACTAGGGGAGTGTAGGAGGAGATTGTCAGCAAAAAGCAGGCCTTTCATTTCTTCATTTAGAAATATAAGATCTGGGGCCGCAGATCTTTCAAGCTCTGTAGCCAAACCATTGATCTATATGTTGAATAAAGTTGGCCTTACTCAACAGCCTTGTCGAACTCCTTTTGTCTGGTCAAAATACCAGTTATTCTGTTGTTCATTTTTAGACAGCATTTATTGTTTTTATACCTGTCTTTAATGATGTCATACATTTAGTCTCCAATTCCACTATGAATTAGTTTCAACATAAGTCCATCATGCCATACTGAGTGGAAAGCGTTGCTAAAGTCTATGAAACAACCAAATATTTGACCTTTTGTACATGTTCCACTATGAGTGTATGGGATGTGTATATATGAACAGTTGGTCTGTTATTTTGCGAAAAACTTATCTGGGATGAATTTATGATATTATTATTCTGGATAAATTGTGTTATTCTGTTGTTCAGGATGGCACAAAATAAGTTCCTTAAATTGCGGCCTTGTGTGAGGCCTCTATAGTTGTCAGGTTTATGTTTGTCACCTTTTTTATGAATTGGTGTGATGTGGCTCACCTTTCCATTGTTCTAGAAAGGGGTCTGACGACAGGATTAAATTGAATAATTTCAAGATTGTCTCTCTTAATTTAGGTGTGCTGTGTTTCAGCATTTGATTGTACCCTCCATCTACACCACATCATTTTTTGTTCTTGAGGAATTTCAATTTTGTATTCAATTTGTTTTCTCAACTTCTCAAGTTGTTTTCTCAACTGAGCATTTAAGGCTTTTTGTTCAAAATTTAGGTTACCTTTTTGTATAATTTTCAAATGTTCTATCCATTTTCTACAAACAACTAATGGGGTGACTTTTTCGTTTTTTTTTTTTGTTCTATCGAAGTTATTCCAGTGGGCCCTGAATGTGTTGTGTATACACCGTTGCTTAACAAAGTGGATTTAACACCTTTCTCATCTCTTACTGTGAGTGCGCGCGTGTGTGTGTGTGTGTGTGTGTGTGTGTGTGTGTGTGTGTGTGTGTGTGTGTGTGTGTGTGTGTGTTTGTATGTCTTCAATGTATCACGCTGTTTTGGGATTAAACTAAAATATAGTCACATATTACACAATACCCCTGTTTTATTGTTTATAATATAACTATTAGTATACTGTGTATCTGTCTCTGTGTCTCTGTGTGTGTATGTGTGTATGTGTGTGTGTGTGTGTCTGTGGGTGCGTGCGTGCATGCATGTGTGTGTGCTATTGAACTATATCTTCTTTTGTTGAGCTACCATCTCATGAACAAATGTCTTATGGGGCAAGCCTTAGCATTTATGTTAAACAAAACTAAGTCTTTTAGACTTGAATAAGCAGGTATCATTACCATTAAACCATGGGGATTATGTGTATATCATGTTAAAGTTTGCTATAATAGAATGAAAGAATGACATCTCACAGGCTGACAAGACTTTGGTGTGATTGAGCGCCTGACAACTAATGACAGTTTGACAGTAATGACATACCTAGACCAGCCAACCATTCTGACCCCCTGCTATCACAACAGGCCTGTGTCTGTAAAATCACAACTGGGGGGCTTTGGGGAGCGGGGGACACCCCTTGGTTTAAAATAGGTCTTGTCAGAAACACCATAGCAATACGTCGGGAATTGTCATCCGATCAGATAACAACTAACTAACAAAGTGATTCTCACCATTATCAGATCTCAACTGTCTCTGAGGAGGGGGGAGAAAGGGGGTGATATATTTATGACTTGTCAGAGGCCCCATCACTCCAATATGACAAGCACTCAGATACCCACCAAACAACAAAGCGTACATCCATCCAATATGACACATTAATCACCCTTTTATTACCCTAATCAATCCAATTATGACATAACACCCACCTATATCAACTACTTATACACAATCCAGGTTTATAAACATCATCAGTAGGCTTTTCGCTTTTTCAAGAGTCAATTCAAGAGTAGATCTCTATGTTGTGGCTGTAACTCAGGCCAAGTACTTTACCTGATCAAGACAAAACCTGACAACTTTTCTGTTGTTAGTCAGATAGTATTTAGACATCTTTCGCATTTGTGCAACAGGTAATAAGATGCTTATAAAGCATCCTTCTACATTGTGCAGTAGGTCATAAGGGGGGATGGGGGTAATATTCCCCCCTCCCTGTGTCAGATGACTATGCTGCCTCTCTCCCTGCTATGGGTGCCACACCATGCCTCTCTTAGAGTCCCCCAGCTGGCTTTGGCCAGGAAGTAGTAGCTGAAAGCGTCCAGGAAGCAGTTAGTGGAGGCCACGCTGTTGGCCACGTGGACAAACGAATGAGCAAACTGCTGCAGCTCGCAGTTGTGCTCCCAGTAGGTCTCGGCCAGGAACTTCAACAGGTAACCAAAGTGGAATGGGGAGAAGCAGACGATGAACACGGCCAGGTTGGCGGCCATGATGTGGATGGCCTTGTTCTTCCTCAGTTTTACTTCCTCAGAGTTACTTCTAGACAGTGTGCAGATCACGTTAGCCGTGCAGTACGTAATGACGACGAATGGCAGCAGGTAGCCGACCACGTCCAGCGTCAGGATGAAGGAGAGTGGCAGTGGTTCCTCTGAGTTCTTCTGGAAGCAACTAAAGTTGCTGCCGTTGGCTTCAGGAGCATCCACCGAGTGAAACATGGCGCTCAGAGAACCAATCACCACCCAGATCCCGACACACACCACCAGGGCCTTCCAGGGGGACTTGACCGCCCTGGCCTTGAAGGGGTACTTAACCGTCACGAAGCGCACCACGCTGATGGCCACGGTGGTGAAGATGCTGACGTACATGTTGACGAAGTAGGTGGAGACCAACACCAGGCAGGAGCTGACAGAGAAGGGCCAGTGGTTGCTGTAGGAGTACATCCTGAAGGGCAGCGACACCAGCGCAGTGCTGTCGGCCAGGGCGATGTTGGCGAGGTACACCATCATGTCACTGCAGTTCTTCCTCTGCCGGCAGAACAGAACCAGTAAGGTGGAGTTGGCAAGGACGCCCAGGATGAACGTCGGGACGGCCGTCACCATCTGGAAGACCTGCACCTCTCTAGGGATGGTCACGTTGCAGCTCGTCATCTTTGCCCTGAAAAAAAAAAAAATCATCATCAACTTTACATCCCATAATCATACAATCATACAGTTACTGCAATCATTTAAGATGATAAACAGGGACATCTTTTTTTTTTGTCATTTAAGTTTTTTTATTTGTTTCAAAGATGCAATTCCATATATACATAGAATTTACACATATATGTTACCAAACATCTTGCGTTTTAAAGGGAAACACACAAACAAGCAATCAAAAAATAAAATAAAAATAAAAACACACAAAAACAAACAGAAAACAAAATCTTAAAGGCAGGCCATATGAACCCCCGCAGCACCCCGTACCCATTACATTTTACATACAAATATGCATTTAGTGTAATACATATACAACCCTTCCTTATTATATTAATTAAAGTCCTGCATCCCTTCTAAGAGTTTGTAACAATACTGGAGACAAAATATAGCCATGCTTGGCTGGTTTTGCTTGAATTATTCTGCACCCTTCCTATCATAAGTTCAAAAGAGGCTATCTCTGTAGTGAGCTTGAGCCACTCTGTAACCTCTGGTCTGTGTGGGCTCTTCCACTTACGTAAAATAATTCTGGCTTCTACCATAAAACCTGTTATCATCACTCCAGTTACTGCTTTAGCCAGGCCTGGTGGCATTTGAGACCTATCCCCTAATAGGCATAACCGTGGAGATTCTGGTAGGGGTTGTCCGAGCCAGCTTTCAAACTTTTGCAGTACTGCCTTCCAAAAAGGCAATACTAAAGAACAATCCCACAAGGCATGGAGGAATGTACCCATTTCTCTGTTACACTTCCAACATTTGTTGTCCTTGGTTAAACCTATTTTAAACAACTTATTAGGGGTAAAATAGTATCTCTGAACAATTTTATAATGGATGAATTTATTTTCTAGCATCTCTTGTAGCCCTTCCCACATTAGAAATAACATCCTGAAACAGGGACATCTTTGACTTGTTTCCATAATCAGTGGTGTGGACATGAGACCACACCCAGAACAGGCAGGCCATCCTTAAAGCTGGCCTTTGTTTATCATTGACAAATCTAGAAAAATGAATCAAAACTGGGATTTCAAGGAGATATACAAGGATATTTGGTAATGATGTAAGGTGCAAAGCAGCTGACTTTATTAGTGCTTCAGTTGTAAGATGCAGTTTTCTTTGAGAGATTGTGATGCCGCGATTCTTAAGCGCGTCCTCAACGCTTCCTAATGGCGGACGCAACAGACTTTCCGTATACTTTTAACCGTCAACGGAGAGAATTGACCATGACCAAGACCGTGCTTATTGAACATCCCCACATATCCATATTCATCTTTTCTGGCGTGTGTGAAAGCATAAGGATGCACTATCACTGACACCACGCCAACCATTTCACTACACACGCAGTTTACCGTTGTTCAAAATCTCCGTTTCATTGCATAATTATTATTCCATCAAATCGCTGTCATTCCGTTGTCTGTACATGAATAATAATAATAATAATGTAAGACAGCTTACTTACTATGCTTGTTCTCCAAACGAGCTTGCATGAGTTCTTGCCGCCATGGATTTCTTTTCCTGTATTAGGAAGTGCGTTCCCGTCCTGGGACACGTTTGGGCAGGTGCGCGAGGAACGTCGTTTCGCCCTCGCGAAATCAATCAATTGCATTATAAGGTTTCCAGTGTTGAATGTTACTTATGACTATTTGTATCAATATTGTGAAGGCCTGATTGAATACTAATTATTGTCGATACCATTTTAACTCTGTTTAATGTCTATTTCGTATCACACATGAATTAACCACTGTGTTCATGGGCCAATTGTGGGTAGTTCAGCTACCCGTTAAAAGGGTGGGTGAGTTAGTTGTGTGGAAGCTTCTGTGGTGAGAATTTCTTCTTTATGAGAGTTTGTTAGTGAGCTAGTTTATGCTCTGCTCTAGGTTTCAGAAGCGTGAGGCTGATGTCTGTGCACTGCCTCAGCGTAGTAACATGTGTACAACTTTGTACTATTGATGGTACATATATTTGTAAATATCTTTTTGTTTTCATTTATATCAGTATTTTTGTTTATATGTTTTTCACTTTGGATTCAGGGGTGGAGATCCCATTTCTTTGTAGGGGGGGGGGGACAATACATGGTAACATTTCAGAGAGTAATTCCCGGGGGGGGGGAATTGCGGTCTGGCCCTATTGCCCTCTCTTTCTCTATGCTTTCTTCGTACTGCGTTTGCTACCTTGCAGGACTAGACAGCTAGCTAACACTTGTCTTTGCAGAATAAAGATGATGAATTTCAAGTGAATCCACAAGTCTTGTTTTTCTTGAGTTTACTGAAGTTATCAGAATGCAATTATTCATACAAGACGTTTTGATTTTGTAAAACTGTCTGGAACAGACAGAAATAAAGAGATACATACATTTCACGTCAAATAATGTGGCATAAAGGTAGCAGATACCATGAGAGCTAGCATAACTTGTCTGCTAAATACCGAATTCTCTTATAACATTTACAAACAGAATTTCTCTAAACGGCATAAAATGTACCAACACGAAATATCTACTCACAGACAAATAATGTCCAAAGTTCACACGGTCAGCGTGGGTTTTGCTCGAACTTTACTGGAGCGACTTTCAACATGTGACCTAACTTCTCCGGTGCAGAGGTGGAGGTACTGTTGCAGAATGTAGATGTGTCCATTCTTTTCTACCATGGCTATATCCATGCGATTGAGTTTAGTGCTTATTTATTCAATGCCATTTGCAGTGTTCGTGTAGTGCTTTTATTTTTGTGAAGACATCACGATGCCTGGAATCATGGCTATAAATGTGAAGAGTAATTGTTTATGATACAAATATTCTCTTATTTATTATTATTATAATTATTTAAATCCGAGGATGTCTGTAGAATTGATGTGAACGCAATCACCAATGATTTCTCACAAATTCAGCCCTTAAGAACATGGGCGCACTCCAATCTGCTATTTAGCGTTCTTAAATTCTGTTCAAAGTTAAGAACAAATCCCAGATGAGAAAACTTTCATGAAAGCCAGAATTGTCCCGGGAACTTCTTAACATGTTCTTAACTGCGTTGGAGAATGAGGTCCCATGTCTGTCAACCGCTTTACATATCGTGTAGCATAGCGGCAGTGAGTGGGGAGAGAGGAGGAAAAAGAGTGTGTGTGTGCTTTGTCCAAATCAGCCTCTTTTTAAAGTGGCATTATGTAGGAATTGTACTTCAGGGTTAGGGTTAGGATTAGCAGTTTTACCTTAAAATAACAGCTTAAAAAAATTGGGGCGCTACACGTTTAATATGGAGAATCGCCTCCGTGCCATTGCCATACGCATATTACTGCGTTATGTAGGATTGCCTGAAGCCGCCCGGTTACTACTGTCTGCCGAACTAGTAAGTAGCTAATTTGCCGTCTTGCTTTGTCTTGTGTTGCACTTGCTTGATGTTTGACTGTGTTCGGAAAGTTGTTGACTCACTAGTTTGTCATAGTGTCAAAGTAAGCAAATTTCAAGAGGTTTCGCTAGGTTTAGCCGCTAGCATCTCGTTAGCAATTAGCAATTCCTACATAACGCCACTTTAATCAGCACGCTGGTTAAGCTACTAGCTAATGATTGTTAACAAGCTCAAGTTTGAGTTTTTGGACAAAGCAGGAGAAATGTCCCTTTTCATGTTACAAACTTGTGCTTGTTGAACAAGTGGTGTAATTAACGATTTACTGGCTTTTACTTGTAGAGGTTTTACTGGTTCGGTTGGTTTCCTCACAATCTGACCGTGTACTGGGCTGGGCCTTCCTAGTACTTAATTTGCACTTACAGCAGTTACATTGCAGCACTTCTTTTTTCTATTTCTTATGCAAAATAGTATTTATTGTTACACTAGGTTTCTATTGCTCGTAGCTTGACTGTTCTCTCCCTTATACGTCACTTTGGACAAAAGCCTCTGCTAAATGACTAAATGTAAATGTAAACAAGGAGCTGCCGGTAGCCCCACCCGTTGGAAATAGCATGTGAACCGAGCCACTTTAAGGAGTAGGGGATCATGATTTTTCAACACTTAAAAAACACATTGTTTTACGTTTATAATTAGCACCGCTTGTGTTGTCTGGCTTTTATTTAATATTACTATATTATTCCAAAAAAATGTATTTGTGTTTACAATGATTGTTGGGGGGGGGGGGGGCAACTTTATGGTAGGGGGGGACACATCTCCCCTGTCCCCCCCGGGATCTCCGCCTATGGTGATGTGTATGTTGGAAGAGTCCAGCGCAACGATGTTTTTCTAGTGTGTCTTTCTTTCAATTTGGGGGTCAAGCAAACCACGCGTTTCCGTGGTTGCGTAGCCTACAATAAGCGAATGTTTGGACAGAGATAATAAAGTGGTGCTCAATAAAAGAACGCGTTAAATTATATCATTGGTTTACATGAATCATGAGTGGGGTGTGTGGAGGAGTACCTATGTGCTCTGACTGCCATACCAAGGTACAGTACCTGGCTGTTTGCAGTCAGGGTGCAGGTTTGGTAGCTCATTCCGTAGACCCAGGTTAAAAGCCCTGGTGAGGTGACCGCTCTCTCTGGCGGTCCGCTAGCTTTTGCTCATCGATTTTCGAGCGGTCCGCTAGAGATGTACAGACAAATGGCCAACCGTTTTCCACCTCGTTTTTTCTTTACTCATTTATACTTATTCAGTCGTTTCCTTAACATTTGGTGCGTAAAATAAGTCTTAAATTGACTAAGTAATTATTCACCATGAGAGCCTACCCTAACTTCTATGTAATGGGTGATATTTTCACTGGTGTATAGTCAGTGGTTTATAGTAACGAAGTAGAAATATCTGTACTTTACTTTACTATTTATATTTCTGTTGACTTAAACTTCACTACATTTTGCAAAGAAAATTGATACTTTGACTCCGATACCCCTGAAACCCTCGTTACTCGCTACAAAATCAAATCTATCTTTAGAAAAAAAATGAATCATGAGACCGACGTCGGGGACTGTGGTGGAACACAGACTGCAAGTGTTGTGTATACATATTGCCACTTCAGCTCCCATGATCCTTCAGGTCATGGGAGAACTATAAATGGGATGCGCTCCCCTCTTTCGCTCTCTTGTCCTATGACTCTGCCTGCACTCCACTCTGCGCTCCTGATGAGCCAGGGCTACCTGTTCTTACTAGTAAATAAATATCAGTTACGTTATCAGCCTCTCCAACGCTTCTTTCTTATTTAATGCGTGCCCCCACCCGGACATAACAAACTGGCGACGAGGAGTGGATTTCTTAACCACATTTTTTGTTGGAAGTTGAACGAGGATGCTAACGTCGACGACTGGAAACTAGCAAAGGAAACTAGTAGCTAGCAAGCAAGTGAACCAGAGATGGCTGTCTTTAGCAGTGAGACGGGCTTGTGCTTCGACGAGAGCAGCGAAAGTTTTGAAACTTATGAGCAACGTTTTGCACAGTTTGTGGAAGCCAACGGAATTGAAAAAGAAAAACGAAGGGCCGTTTTCTTATCTGTGGTAGGTGCAATGCTTTCTCATTACTCAGAGACTTGCTAGCTCCGAAAAAGCCGTCTGAAGCTTCATATGATGACATTGTAAAAGCTCTAAGGGAATTTCATGTGCCAAAGAAGAACGAGTTAAGTGAACGTTATACCTTCCGTGCACGAAAGCAACAAAATGGAGAGTCTTTGTCAGAATATATTGCCGCGCTAAAAGGACTTGCCGCCACATGTGAATTTGGCGCGACGCTAGAAGAGCAGTTGCGGGATCAACTAGTTTATGGAATCAGCAGTAAGGAGCTGAGAACTAAGTTGTTGAGTGCTGCTTATGGAGAAAAGCTAAAATGGGCAAAAGTGAAAGACATTGTGAACAATTTTGAGTCGACAACGAGCAGTTTGAAAACGTTCCAGCACACACCGCTGAGAACAGTGTGAGCAGCAGCAAATGGAAAGCTCACGCACGCGAAAAGACTGAGAGGAAGCAAACACCAAGTGCCAGAAAGATAGTCCATGGTGTTGCTCCAGAAAGATAGTCCATGGAACTGGTCCACTAGTTGTCAAGCAGCCTTTCAGAAGGCGAAAGCACAGTTGTCATCTTCAACTGTTCTGACACATTT
Source organism: Clupea harengus (assembly GCF_900700415.2). Lineage (NCBI taxonomy): Eukaryota > Metazoa > Chordata > Actinopteri > Clupeiformes > Clupeidae > Clupea > Clupea harengus. The sequence goes on along the minus strand of NC_045161.1, from coordinate 17,146,612 downwards.
TGATCCTGACTTACCAATGTGATGCTAGTGCATATGGATTAGGGGCAGTGATAGCACACAAGATGCCCGATGGTAGTGAAAGGCCCGTAGCTTATGCCTCACGTACCTTGAGCAAAGCAGAGATCAATTAGGGGCTTTAGGTATCATATTTGGTGTTCAGAAATTCAGAGATTACCTATATGGCCGGAAATTTCTGTTGGTCACTGACCATAAGCCACTGGTTAAGATTCTGGGACCAACAACAGGAGTGCCAGCATTAGCTGCTGCACGTCTTCAGAGATGGGCTCTACTATTGGCAGCTTATCAGTATGACATAGTCTACAAAGCATCATTAGAACATGCCAATGCAGATGGGTTATCAAGATTACCATTACAGAAAGAGGCACCACTAAGCAACCCTGAATTCAGAGTGTCATGGTTAGAGTCAATTCCTGTGTCAGCCAAAGACATAAAGAAAGAGACAGATAAAGACAAGATAGGAGACTTACCAGATTGAGACATTTAACACAGAGTGGTTGGCCTAAACATATGTTTGATGATGAATTGAAACCATACTGGAACAGACGTGAGGAACTTAGTGTAGAAGCAGATTGTGTTCTATGGGGGTTAAGAGTAATAATACCTACCACACTAAGACGCCAGATGTTAAAAGAACTACATGAAGAACACTTGGGCATTGTTAGGACAAAGGCATTAGCCAGGAGCCATTTTTGGTGGCCCAGCCTAGATGCAGAAATTGAAGACCTGGTAAAAAGTTGTCTGACCTGTCAACAAAATAGACATGCACCTAACAAAGCACCAGTGCACCCTTGGAAATGGCTAGAGCAGCCATGGGAGCGGATACATATTGATTTTGCAGAAAAGGGAAAACATCAGTTCTTGCTGGTCAATGATGCTTATTCACGCTGGCCAGAGGTCAAATTAATGAGTAATACCACAGCTACCGCTACTGTTGAAGCTATGAGGGGTCTATTTGCAGCTTATGGGCTCTCCCAAGTGGTTGTTTCGGACAATGGTCCACAGCTAGTTTCGAAAGAGTTTGAAACATTCTTAGCAGGCAATGGGATTAAACACATTAAGTCCGCACCTTACAATCCAGCCTCTAACGGATTGGCCGAAAGGCTGGTGCAGTCATTTAAACAGTCACTAGACAAGCAGAAGGGTAATGGACGTACTTTGCAACATTGCATTGATACAGGGTTCCCACGGTACCTGGAAACCATGGAAAACATGGAATTTATTTTTTCATTTTCCAGGTTTGGAAAAGTCATGGAAACTGAGCAAAAGTGAACACTTACATGGAAATTGAAACAGTTGTCCTGGAAAATTTTATTGGATGATGTGTAAAATAGTAATAAAATGAAACTATTGAGCACAGAATTAAGATGAGTTTATAAAAACCCTTTACATGTGAACAGCTTTTACTGTAGATAGAAATGGATGATCCCAGGTTGTAGAGCATGCTCTAGGCATCCTATCTGGTAAATTGGATGTTGGAATTTGATGCAGGCAACCTGGTGATATGGACTTTAAAAGTATAGTTTCAGATTGGTGGACTTTAGGAATAATAACGACAAACGTTACTCGCAATCTCAATAGAAGGGTCAAATACATGCATTTCCCAGCCAACACGGGAGCCTTGACATCTACAGTGAAATTTCTTATGCAAGTTTATCCTCAAATGTAAGTAGCTGTGTTTTAACTGTGTGATAAACCTGGGTTTATCAACGTTAGTTAGTAAGCAGTGCAATCTTGCTAACTAGCTAGCTGCAACTTGCTAGCTAGCAGCTTAAACTAGAATTGTTGAGGCAATCTTGCTAGCCAACTGTAGGTAGAGATAACGTATTTCCGCTGGGATCCGTATTGAAACCGGAAGTTGGAACTTTACTTCGGTCTCTGGTTGGTTAAAACTTGTCATCTGACCTGAACAGCCAATCACTTGTGTGTTTAGTCGTATGACTTCGTAAAAGTTTGGTTAACAAGTCAGTTGAGTATTGAGCCGTATAACTTCGCAGAAACAAAGAAAAATACAAAAAACGCAGGCGATCGACACAATTTCTCCACGAAAAAGTAAAGGTCCTGGTATTAGCCAGTCAAACGGAGTAAAGTACCCACTTCCGGTTTCAATATGGATCCCACCGGAAATACGTTATCTCTACCTACACCAACATTCAGCTTGCTAACTAATTAGCTAGTGTTGGCTAGCTTGCATTGCTAACTAACTACCAATACATTTTCACATTAGGCTGTGACATTACTTCTATACTAGTTGACATGACCAGTCTAGTCTTGATCAATTTTGTAACATTCATTCTTATATCTATTTTTAGCTATTTTGTGATTTTTCGTTTTTTTTCTTTAAAAAAATTATACTACTAAATAGGAACATTTGGGGTGAGACATTTTTGAGAGAACATATATCAATCCCAGTGCTCATGTGTCTCAAAGTTCCAGTTCAATACATTGTTGTTCATCTACAGCTTGTTGCATTATTTCATGCATTGATATTATCAATAAGACATAATCTCTAAGCATTTACAATGTAGACTTGACTGGCACATCTTTTAAATCAAGTAAGTAGTCAGGTGTCCTAGCTAGGGGGTTGTGTGTGAGGGGAGGGGGGGGCGCGGATGGGGGCAGAAAGCTTCAGGGGCCTATAGATTATCACTTAATATGGTACCTGGAAAATCAGGAGGTAGCATGGAATTTTTTTGTAAGAAACACATAGACCAGTTGATTGCTACTAAATCTTCTGAGTTATGCAGAGATACAGAAAATGTTGAAATTGCTGAACATTTGTATGACAACATGGATTATGAGATTGTACCCAGTCTTGAACTGGAAGGAGATGAGATTTCTGATGACAGAATTAATAAAAATGAGAGTGTGAATGAACCACCAAGCACCAGACCACAGAGAGTCCGGCGAGCACCGGAACGGTTAACTTTGTATGTGGGAATGAATTATATTGATTGAGATTTTTAGAACTAGGAAGTCTGTCTTTCCTGATGTGAGTGATTTTTTGTTGTTATTGTTCATACATAGAGTAAAACAAAATATGTAATGATGTAAAGAATAACACTGTTGTTAAACAAGTTAAAGTTTTCCGGGGAGGAATGTTGTGTGTGCATATTGCCACTTCAGCTCCCATGATCCTTCAGGTCATGGGGGAACTATAAAGAGGATGCGCTCCCCTCTTTCGCTCTCTTGTACATGGACTCTGCCTGCACTCCACTCTGCGCTCCTGATGAGCCAGGGCTACCTGTTCTTACTAGTAATAAATATCAGTTACGTTATCAGCCTCTCCAACGCTTCTTTCTTATTTAATGCGTGCCCCCACCCACAGCAAGCAAGCAGGTTTGACGAATCAGTGGTCCTAGCTTGCAAGTTAAATCATTGGTTAATCACGTTAATGCGCAATTGCAAACAAGTGCTCTCAAAGCCGCGTTTTTTTAATTCCCAGTGATGCCCAAGATGCTAGCTAGCGAGCGACTACATGTGTAGAATTCCACTCTACGATGACTGATTTCATGATGGAAGCAGAAATGGAAGCACCTGCTACTCCCGCAACAAACGACGGTAGTGACGTTACAAGGCAGGTGTCCTTTCTCAAAACACTAACCTGATGCATCAAGTTGATATTTTTTGCTGAACACAATATTATGCATTTACCCTCTACATCCTCTAGTCGGAATAAGCATACTTATAAACGCACTGTTACAACTCCTTCATAGTGTCGTATTGCTTTTCGGAGAATAATGATGATAAGTTCATAGTAGATGCAAAAGTTTACTTATGTACAATATATTACTTTGAACATTGTTGCTCCTGGATGGATCACAGCCAACCCAATTATTTCCAACACAACTCCTTGTCCTTGGTCATGGTGGCCACAGCACTTAAAAGAATAAACTTCATAATTCTCAAACTCCTGACCCTTTGCTTTTTTATTACGCGGATTACTTGTACTTTTACTTTCAATACTTAAGTACAGTAAATATCAGATACTTTAAGACTTTTAAGTTGCTAACATGATGTGTCATTTTCTTAAAAATATGCATTCGGCATTTCCTCCATTCCAGTGACATTAAAACGTTGATCGTAGTCTTGAATAGCGTTAGCATTATCCTTTAGGTTAACTAATCTACGAGAGGTCAAACACTGTGGTATCTCCAAAGAAAACAAAGTCCGTCTTACCTGTCGAATGTGGTAGCCTATCCGCAAGTGGGATCGCTGCGTTCCGCACACCAGAACAACGTCAACCTGCTTTCGTTTTGCTCTGTACTGGGAAACCCATAAGGATGGCAGGTTTTGAAATGAGAGCAAGACGGAATGTTGCCGAAATCGCACTGGAGGGGATGGCCTCTCCAATTCGAGACATGGTGATAAAAGATCGTGGGAGTCCATTGGGCAGTTTATTAGTTACTTAAAGTTAGTTCTTCCTCGAAACAGTACCCTGTGAAGTCACTCACGGTGTTCTATAAACCCCCCTCCCCACTATCAGAGATACCGGTACAGATTGATAGTCAGGTAAAGAATGACAGGTGTCCATCTTCCTACGAATATAGGTACTTTTAACTGAAGGATAGCAGTCATATTTTCCATTGTATTGACCTGTCTGACTTTTTGTATCCACTGTGATAATGCAGGGGGGCTAGGCTTCATCCAGTTAATAGTAATAATATATATTTTTTAGCAATCATAAACAAAATATGTAACATATAGCACTGGTCCTTAGTAAACTATTCTTCTTGTGTTTTTTTCCAGTAAAAAAAATAAAGGGTCCAGGGGAATATCAGTACCAAAGATTTTTTCCAACTCTTCCTTGATGTCTTTCCAGAATGTCTGTATTATGGGGCAGTCCCAGAATATGTGGGTATGGTCCCAACAGGGACGTGCACAGTAATTTTGAAGGGCAGTTGCTCTGCCCTGGAAAAAAGGGTCAACACGTTAATTTTTGCCGCCGCCACCCCTGGACGCATATTTTGCCTATCACTTGAAACTCTCACTAACCGCCGCCGGCACGCCCCCGTCCCCTCGACGCGTATTCCGCGATTATTTTATCTAGGCCTAAATGAATTTCTGCAGCCGTAATACTATTTACAGTAATATATATATATATTTCCTTCGGAGGGGCAACTTCAGTTGAGGAGGGCAAACGGGCAGTTGCCCGAGCAACCTTAGCCCCCTCTTGTGCACGTCCCTGCCCAACCATACCACAATTTCTCCAACATTTGTTAGTAGCATTATTCGTAAACATTGATACTCAGAGGAGTCCTAAAGAATCTTATCTTCACCTTCCAGTCAAATTCTTTCCACATCTGACTACCAACCCCCTTGTGACACGCAGTACAAATATCTTCCAATGTGTCATCATCTATAGTTGTGTTGAGTTCCATTTCCCTTTGTCATTTAATATGTAAAGTGTTATCTGATGTGTCTATCATCAACCTTTAATACATATGAGACACCTGGTGCTTTGTTGAAAACTATGTATGAAATGGAGGATCCAGGATTTTTAATTGTACTTCCTCTAACATAGCGAAAGAAGGTATCTTTCCACATCTGCCAGCCTTGGATGAGGTCTGAGACTGCGCTCTGTGTGCCCTTTTAGTTTGTTAGTTTGTCACTCGCCTCACATTAGTTTTTTTCCAGTCATTTTCACACTCGTCTCAATATCATGTCCACTTTTTCAAAACTCTGGGATTTACAGACACACACCTCAGCACATCAGTTAACCTTTGGTGCAAAATGCACTACAACCACCAAAACACTTCATACTTCACCCAAAAGTGACTCATGCTGCCATAACTATAGCAAATGCTCTCTCCCATTAAACTACTTTATCACTCAATGTACAATGAACTAAAAACACAGACAACTTGAACCATTGCAAAATACATATATTGTGTGTTGCTGTATCCTCTATTTTTGCACAGTTTAGTGTAGCATTGCAAAAGAAAAACGTAGGACTCCTCGTACATATTGTAATATAAAATACAATACAATAAATATGAAATTCAGCTATATGCCTCAAGACAGCTCCATGCTAAAATGTCTGTGGTATACTATAGTACAAAAAGTACAGTACCCAGTACAGTAAGTGAAACAATACATGAGACTACCACTAGAAGTGTCCTGCAGCCCTAATGCTGATCCTTGGTGAAATATTTATGAACTTCACATTTCCAGTACCGTAACATTCTCAATTGCCTTGAATCTTTAGAAAAAATCTTTAGCACATCTTATCCACCCCTAAAATTCCCCATATTTCACTAATATTTCAAGGCAGGGGGTTGTCATGACACCAAGAAATAACTTTTTGGATCTGTTGTTTTGCCCATCACAATACTGTAGATACCACTTTTGAGTACTGAGTCGTAGAGGCATGTTTATTACAGTTTTTCTCGATTGATTAAACACTATTTGGCTGCTTTGTTTTGTTTTTCAATACACCTCACACAATTAGCACAACCACACACCCAATGAGCAAAACACCCCAGATCCATTGCAAAATGAAACACTCTTGTAAAAACTATACACTAATTTAACAAAACCATATTTTGTTACCATATGAAACACACACGTTGCATATGACTGAATTCTGTTTGTACCACTTACACACTGCTGTTATAAACCTAAAACACTTTTAGCAATTCTACTTCTCAGTGATTAGAGTAGTGTAAGTGAAGTACACAGAGAAAGTGCAAATATACAATAAATTCACCAAACACAACACAAGACCAATGCTGCAGACTGATGAAAATATTATTTAATTCTCTCCATATACCCAAATCAGTCAACATGTCAACATGGAGAATCACAACAAAACATGTCCCAGTTTTCATGCTACTTCAGTAGTGTGCATAACACTGTAAGCTCAGCAAATATCAGACAAACGTAAAATTATGTTCCAGTACAGGTTACAATTCCATTAAAAAAAGAAAAAACTGAAAATACAGTACAAATAAAGTTGTTTCGTTTTACCCTGATGTCTTTTTAGGATATGTGTCAGTGTTGACTGAGAGACCTGATGAACATTACTGTATTGAAAATGGCATGGTCACGATAATGTTGGCTTAAATTTCTCTGAGCCTGATAGCATTATTGGCCAAAACCATGTTTATGATCTCTCTCTCTTGTTCTTGAGTGAATATGGGCCCCCGTCCTCCTTTCAAGTTTATTTGATAAATTTGGTCTTCTTCTTCTTTGAGTACGTTTTCCTCCTGCTTCAGGTCTTCCTCTTCCTTTTCCTCCACCTCGACCTCAGTCTCTGGCATGGCCTCCGCCTCTTCCTCCTTCTCCTCCTCTGTGGATTCCCCCTCTCACCCTCACTCTTCTTCTTCTGACTCTTTCCATTTTGGTTGAAGACAGATGAACTCATCTGCTGCATTTCTAGTGCTTAAACCTGTTTGGTGTGTCTACAATTAAGCAATCATGTGTTTGCGCACTTGATGGCTGTGTTTATTTGACAGGCTCATAGGTGTGGTCATTGACAGAGTGTTTTGGAATTGCAAGGAAGTGACCTCTTGATATACTTCTGTGTCTAAAGCATTCAAGTGTGTTTAGTGTTTTGCAAATCACTTGTGTGTATTGTTTCGCAAAAAGTTTGATGTTGACATGTGCTTATAGTGGTGCAAATCTGAACCGTTGTTTTGCTCCTTGAGTAAAGGTTTTAAAAATTGTGTAACACTTTTGATTTTAGTGTTTATCCAATCGTAAAAAACTGTATGTGTGATCAGTGGTACAATGGTTAGTGTTGGTGAATAACAAGTAACTGATCTGGGTTCAATTCCTGGACAATGCAAGGTGCTATTGTACTGCAAGTCACTTTGGATTAAAGTGTTTGTTATAGAAGCATTTTTGTCTCATTCAAAGCCATGAATTGCATATACAGCAGTAAAAGTGGGAAAATGTCTTCAGCGACAACTACATCTTTATTGTATCATGTATTATTTTATAACATCTATATTTAATTATTTTAGAACATCGATATTTTTCCTTCATACTTTACTGCACCACTGCAAACAGGAGAAAACTGAATACATTTTAAGCAAAAATGTGAATACATATATATTTATATATATTTTAAGTGTATAATTTCATTTGCCTGTCAAAATACAGCATCTCTCTATCTACAGTAATCTGTGTCCGGTTTGGAACTGAAAGTTAACGGTTTTGAACAGAGTATCTAAATGTCTGCAAAAATGGCTGTAGTTGAGTTTTGCTGGTGGTGAACATTGACTGAGACAGGTATCCATGAATTCTGGAAGGTCATTAAATGCATGTTGTATCTAAGCAGTGCAAAAGTATCCACAGTTCACATAGTCTACTCATATGCTGAATGTGTTAAGGATTTTGAGAAAGTGTACATGATATTGAAACAAAACATTAGTAACTTAACCTTGTGTGTGAGGCTGTGTGTCAATGATTGGAAAAAATTGTAAAAGATTCAATGTTTGTGTTCTTGTGAAAATAAATACTTGTAGAACTTCAAAGTCTATGGGCAACACGTGATTCCCAAATGCAATTCATTTAGTTTCTTCCTTTTGTATGATACACGATTTACAGAAGTCACAGGAGTAGGTCTACTTAAACGCGTCTTTGTGAGTTTTAAATAGCTTACAAGATGCACATGTCATTGACAACAAAGAGAGGATATATCTTTCCTCAACATCTGATTTATTTTTGAACAATCCCAAAGCAGGTCTCACTTTGAATAACACATTATGCAATAAATACACAGGAAGGTCGCCGACATTAGAATTGATAAAAAAAATATTTACAAACGTGGATAGTGTATAATAATTAAAAAAAAAAAAAGAAAAAAGGAAAGACATGAACTTGATAGATTCTTGCATTGTAGTTATTAGATGTAATGACTTACACTGCCCCCTGGAGGAAGGTCGATGAAGTCCATGTACCAGGTTATGCTCTGCTGTCTGCCCCAGCCATGTGTCAATCATTGATCATTTGGGAAAACATCAATGGCGTCATCTTAGCATCAGCTGTTATTATTTAGGGGTGTTCCAAAAAGCTCATTTGAAGGACAGCAAAACAGACATGAAGAATTGTCAACGTGCAAACATTAGAAAAAAAGGGATTCTGCTGATCTTTGCATTACAAGCACCAAAAGTAAACCCCTCTAGTGAAATGCATTCGGATCAGACAGACAGATCATTGGTTTCTCCTCCGTGGAGGAGAGGAGCTACATGTGCGGAGGGAGGAGGTGCATAATCTTGGTAAATAATTTATCCAACCGGGGATGTAACCTACCCCCCGCCCTCAGAGCTAGCGACATTAGCACCATCTGATATATCTCCTCAGATCAAAAAGCCACTTCATGTTTGGGTCTCAGATCTCCACGAGGCCTAAAGTGCGCTCGTTCAGCTGAACGACATAATTTTCTCTCACCGTACAGGCAAACAAACACATTTCCTTGCAGTATTAAAACATATACAGTGGGGAAAATAAGTATTTGAACCCCTGCCGATTTCGCAAGTTTGGCCACTTGCAAAGAAATGTGTGATCTATAATTGTAATGGTAGGTGTATTTTAACAGTGAGAATAAGAATATCAACAAAAAAATCCAGAAAACTGCATTTTATAACATTTATGACTTAATTTGCATTTGATGCAGAAAATAAGTATTTGAACCCCTAGCAAAACATGACTTAGTACTTGGTGGAATAACCCTTATTGGCAAGCACAGACGTCAGACTTTTCTTGTAGTTGGTCACCAGGTTTACACACATCTCAGGAGGGATTTTGGTCCACTCCTCTTTGCAGATCCTCTCCAAATCCTTAAGGTTGCATTTTCAATGGGAGGGAATGAGGGAATGAGGGAATGAGGTTCAAGCCCAATATTCCACATTACATGGCCCCATCCATAGTCCCCTCGATGCAGTGGAGTCGTCCAGTACCCTTGGCAGAGAAACAGCCCCAAAGCATAATGTTTCCACCTCCATGCTTGACGGTGGGGATGGTGTCATATTCAGCATTCTTCCCCCTCCAAACGCGGCAAGTCGAGTTGATGCCAAAGAGCTTGATTTTGGTCTCATCTGACCACATCCTGTCTCCCAATCCTCCTTAGAATCATTCAAGTGTTCATTGGCAAACTTCAGACGGCCCTGTACATGTGCTTCCTTGAGCAGGGGGACCTTGCGAGTTCTGCAGTACTTCAAACCATTACGGCGTAGTGTGTTGCCAATGGTTTTCTTGGTGACTGTGGTCCCAGCTGCCTTGAGATCATTCACAAGCTCCCCCTGTGTAGTTCCGGGGTTATTCTGCACCAAGATATCTTGCATGGAGCCCCAGACCTAGAGCGATGGACAGTTGTTTGGTGTTGCTTCCATTTACGAATAATCGCACCAATAGTTGTCTGCTTCTCACCAAGCTGCTTGCCGATGGTTTTGTAACCCATTCCAGCCTTGTGCAGGTCTACAATCTTATCTCTGACGTCCTTGGTCAACTCTTTGGTCTTGCCCATGGTGGTGAGGTTGAAGGTGTGAAGTATGATTCTTTGGACAGGTTTCTTTTATACACGTCACCAGTTGAGATCAGGTGTACCTTGTTAGGCCTAATGAGGACTAATCTGTGTGCTTCTTGGGCACATAACTGGTCATTGGGAGTCAGAATTCTTGCTGTTTGCTTGGGGGTTCAAATACTTATTTTCTGCATCAATTACAAATAAAGTCATAAATGTTATAAAATGCAGTTTTCTGGATTTGTTTGTTGATATTCTATTTCTCACTGTTAAAATACACCTACCATTACAATTATAGATCACACATTTCTTTGCAAGTGGCCAAACTTGCTAAATCGGCAGGGGTTCAAATACTTATTTTCCCCACTGTACATACATACGAAAACAAACAAACAAACACCATGCATATATTGGAAAGAATAGTCTTTTCTTGTTCTTTGTATAAAATCTGATTCAAGTTATTTAACTGGGCCCAAGGTGAAGGTTTTCTGTGGAGCCCACCGGTTGCTCCAGCGGCACGTGCCACGTGGACTCGCCAGAAGAGCAGAGATACTCTGCATCCTGCAGTCGACAGCTGGCCTGGCAACAGCTCTGCTCAGATCAGGACACAGTCTTGGCCCAGTCCAGGCCAGGTCCACTGCAGTGAGGTTCTGCTGCGGTGTACTTGTGAGGGTGGGGTCTACAGCAGCATCTGCCCGGCCCAAGACTGGCTGTCAGTAAACACGAAAACATAATTTCTGTCTGCACAGTTCACAGTGTTGTTTTTCTCGCTAGGAGACACGCACTGCGTACAAAAACGACTACTGCTGATTAAAAGACAAGTAAAAAGCTCATGTAGAAAAGTACAGACCTGATCAGATTTGTTTGTGCATAGTATATATATATATATGCATATACAGTACATCCCATAATACTCAAGGATGGGTCTCAAAGCACTGGGCATCCAGTCTTTTAAATCTTGTGAAAAGGGAGGGCACAGGAGCAGAGATAATACTGCAAGCAGGTGGGGGGAAGAGAAAGAGGAGTGATCATCAAGAGAGGAGTTCAATATTCCCCCCTCCCTGTGTCAGATGACTATGCTTCCTCTCTCCCTGCGCTGGGTGCCACAGCATGCCTCTCTAAGAGTCCCCCAGCTGGCTTTGGCCAGGAAGTAGTAGCTGAAAGCGTCCAGGAAGCAGTTAGTGGAGGCCAGGCTGTTGGCCATGTGGACAAACGAATGAGCAAACTGCTGCAGCTCACAGTTGTGCGGCCAGTGGGTCTCGGCCAGGAACTTCAACAGGTAGCCAAAGTGGAGCGGGGAGAAGCAGACGATGAACACGGCCAGGTTGGCGGCGATGATGTGGATGGCCTTGTTCTTCTTCGCACTGCTGCTGGAGTCGATTCTCCTAGACAGTCTACGGATCACGTTACAAGTGCAGTACGTAATGACGACGAATGGCAGCAGGTAGCCGACCATGTCCAGCGTCAGGATGAAGGAGAGTGGCAGTGGCCGCTCTGAGTTCTTCTGGAAGCATCTAAAGTTGCTGCCGTTGGCTTCAGGAGCGTCCACCGAGTGAAACATGGCGCTCAGAGAACCAATCACCGCCCAGATCCCCACACACACCACCAGGGCCTTCCAGGGGGACTTGACCGCCCTGGCCTTGAAGGGGTACTTAACCGCCACGAAGCGCACCACGCTGATGGCCACGGTGGTGAAGATGCTGACGTACATGTTGACGAAGTAGGTGGAGACGAACACCAGGCAGGAGCTGACGGAGAAGGGCCAGTGGTTGCTGTAGGAGTACATCCTGAAGGGCACCGACACCAGCGCAGTGCTGTCGGCCAGGGCGATGTTGGCGAGGTACACCATCATGTCACTGCAGTTCTTCCTCTGCCGGCAGAACAGAACCAGTAAGGTGGAGTTGGCAAGGAAGCCCAGGATGAACGTCGGGATGGCCGTCACCATCTGGAAGACCTGCACCTCTCTAGGGATGGTCACGTTGCAGATCGTCATCTTTGCCCTGACAAAAAAAAAAATCATCATCAATTTTACATCCCATAATCATACAAAACTCGTCTTTACACAGTTACTGCAATCATTTAAGATGATAAACAGGGACATCTTTGACTTGTTTTCATAATCAGTGGTGTGGACATGAGACCACACCCAGAACAGGCAGACCATCCTTAAAGCTGGCCTTTGTTTATCATTGACAAATCTAGACAAATTAATCAAAACTGGGATTTCAAAGAGATATACAAGGATATTTGGCAATGATGTAAGGTGCATAGCAGCTGACTTTATTAGTGCTCCAGTTGTAAGATGCAGTTTGTTTTGAGAGACTGTGATGCCGCGATTCTTAAGCGCGTCCTCACCGCTTCCTACTGGCAGACGCAACAGACTTTCCGTATACTTTTAACCGTCAACGGAGACATTGACCATGACCGTGCTTATTGTACATCCCCAAATATCCATATGAAATTATTCATCTTTGCTGGCGTGTGTGAAAGCATAGGGGTGCACTATCACTGACACCACGCCAAACATTTCACTACAGACGCAGTTTACCGTAAACAAAATCTCCGTTTTATTGCATAATTATTATTCCATCAAATCATTGTCATTCCGTTGTCTGTACATGAATAATAATGATGTAAGACAGCTTATTTACTATGCTTGTTCTCCAAACGAGCTTGCATGAGTTCTTGCCTCCATGGTTTTCTTTTCCTGTATGTAACCGGTGTAACTTCTGCGATGTGTATTAATATATGTGACCCGTGGACAACAGTTGCTGAGATGAATATTTATTTCTGTTAAAGCACACCAACAGAAACAGTATGGTACGTCTCCACTGTGTACTAGCTCCACTGTCAATGCTCATTCCCAGCATATATCAAACAGGCTAAAATAAGAACAGACATGTAATATATACATTAAGAAAGATTGTAGCTGACCCTGATGGATCAGCTGCCAAGATATGGCCGTAGGTGATGGACATTTAAATTGCATAGATTAATTAATCATTTTTATTTATGAGTTTGTGATCTCATTTGTTGGTGCAAAGTTAATGTCCATTTGCTGGTGGATTTAATGAATTTGTGCGTTAGTCTGGTGACCCTTTGTGTCACGTGACCTTACCTGGTTATATGACCTGGAAGGGCTCTGGCACATCGGACTCGAAAGACTGAGAGAACACGCACTAATTATGTTCCCAATCAATCTACTGCTGGTTTCCAGGCGAACACGGTAATGCGTTTACATATCTGTACTATGTTTTTAAATGGAATATGTATATTTGTTTGTGATTGCTATGTGTACAATTTGGGTTTGTTTGGTTTGTTGATTGTTTGTTCGTTTGTCTGTCTAGTTTTCACGGTGTTCCCGACAATAAATAAGAAAGGTATGGTATGTATGGTATGAAGCGTGGAGTCATGTTTATGAGTTAAAACCAGCGGGTAGTTACAGTGAAAACGTGCCTGAAGGAGGAACGCATTGCTGTGTGAGGACGGCTGGATTTAACGTGCCTCTCTGCGTCGCTCCTCCTGGATCTTCGTGCTCGGCCTGGCTGAATTCCGGGAACCAGGCCATCAACGCCCGATTGTGCTCCAAAGTGGATTGCGGACTTCGTCTCGCGCCTTTCCATTCCTTGTGGATTATTGCAGGTTCGGCGTGCCGCTTTGCTACGTTTCCCGTGGGGACAATCTTCATCGTCTGCATCTTTCCTCACTGGATACTACGTTCACCATTCGTGGTCCATCGTCACGAATTCGGCCTGCAGTTCGAGCAGCTAGCTACAGGTGGTGTTGCCATGTGTATTCCAGGTCAGACTGTACAGTAACATGCTACATTGATATAGGATAGATACTTCAAAGTTTCTTTCCTAAAGATGTTCAGAACCGAGAAAACAATTCCATACATTCTTTGCTGGGATGCTATGTTATAAATGCTCATATCTTAGAGTTGGTAACATTTATGTGCATTTATTTTTATTTAAGAGACCTTTGACTGTATATTGTTTAATCTAAGCATATTATTTGATCTCTGAGTGCTGCCTTTCTGAATGCTCAGTTGTCATTGAAAGTGTTTAAAATACAGTCACTCTAAATTCTAAAATAGCCCTGATTGCAAAATGTCAGTGGAATTTGAAGCATCATTTAAGGGTGATGAATTAATTAGGCAGAATGACTCTCCATTAGAAACTGAACAAGGAGCCATCGGTGGGATTACACCAGAAAATGAGAATATTGAGGGTGTTGTGAGGGATCGCCATGCATCGTGCACCGAGAGATCTGAAGAAAGGCAAAGAGAGCTTAATTCTGCTTTACCAAAAATCAATGAAACAAGAAAATCTGTTTGTGACAAACGCTTAACGTCAAAGATGCAGGAGTTAAAAGAGCAAGAACTTGCCCAAAGGGAAAGGAAATTTAAGTCTGCATATGAGAAATGGAAGACTCATGTCCGAGATGTGCGTTCAAGGTTAAAGCATAAATGCTCAGAGGCTGAGCTGTATGATATGATGGATACTGTTGAGAAACAAGAATCTGTACTGAAAGAGATATATGATAACATGCGATGCCAAGCCCCACCAAACCAAGAAATAAGGAGAAATGTTGACACATGTGTAGCTGTGACTGCAGAGCTACTCAAACTGATGAAGGTTCGCTCGGTTGAAGATGAGCTAGACTTTGATCCGGAGGCAGAGAAGGCAAGATTACGCTTGCTGCTTGACAATGAATATGCTAAGTCCATATGTGGATCTACAGCTTCCAGGGCCACTGGTGTTAGTCGTCACTCAAAGGCTCTTTCAGAGTCTGCAAGTATTTCAGTTAAAAGAGCCGAGATTGCTGCACAATTGGCAGCAAAGAAAGCTGAAGTTGAAATAGAGGCTGAAATAGAGGTACAACGGCAGCATCTGAAGAAGCTTGAACATCGTAGAGACATTGAGGTGATGGAAGCACAGCTAAAAGTGTACACGGAGGAGGAATCGAGAAAAATGTGTGCAGTGTAGTCAAGCATGCAGCAACATAATTGCTCCCAGTCCACCTGTAAGTAACACATTATGTCTGAAGGGGCAAGGCACAATAAATGAGACATCCCTTGTGCAAGCGCTACAAGAGTCAATGGCTTTAACACGACTGCCTGTTCCAGAGCCCTCCATATTCTCTGGGGACCCGCTGAAGTTCATAGAATGGAGCACAAGCTTCAAGGCCCTCATAGAGAGACGGTGCTTGAATTCGACCGATAGACTGTTCTACTTGCAAAAGTATATAAGTGGTGATGCAAAGTCTGCTTTGGAAGGCAGCTTCTACCGAAAGGATGAACAGGCCTATCAGGAGGCATGGGAAAAGTTGAACACAAGATACGGTCACTCATTCGTGGTGCAACGTGCCTTCAGAGAAAAGCTTAACAGATGGCCAAAAATTGGTGCGAAGGAGTATGTGAAGTTAAGAGAATTCAGTGACTTCTTGCAGTCATGTAGCGATGCTATGCCTCATGTTAAAGGCCTTCAAGTATTGAATGATTGCGAGGAGAATCAAAGGATGCTGGTCAAACTTCCCGACTGGGTGACAAGTAGATGGAACCGCTATGTGTCTGAACAGTTAGACCAGGCCAAAGACTATCCAGGCTTTGGCGAGTTTGCAACATTTATCTCAAAGGAAGCACGTATAGCATGTAACCCAGTATCATCCCTGTATGCTTTGAAGAGATCTGACGAAAGGGCAAACACATTTGCTACCAGTGTTAAGACTGCATATACAACCCGTGCCATGGCACAGTCTAGTGATGCTGACGATTCTGAGTTTAAAGATTCCAGAGAACCCAAGACCACACAGGAGTATGATAGCAGCTCAGTTAAATGCTTTTGCTGTGGAGAAAGCCACTATACATAAGTGCCAAAAACTTAAGGGACAACCTGTATCTGAAAGGAAAAGATTTGTGCTAGAAAATAAATTATGCTTTGCATGTTTGAGAAAGGGTCACTATTCCAAAGACTGCAGGAACCGAGCCACATGTGCATTATGTAAGAGACGTCACCCAACTTCGCTGCATGAAGACCGCCCTCTAGCAGACAAGTCACCTTCGCAAACAACTTTTGCAAGTTGAAGAGAGTACATCTTCCTTATCATGCTGTGTAAACGAAGGAGAACATGGTAGCACATCTATGATCATCCCAGTTTGGCTCTCTTCCCCCAATACAGAGTCTGAAATCTTGGTGTATGCCTTATTAGATACGCAGAGCAGTCACACGTTTGTTGACCAGGAAATGTGTGAGAAGCTGCATGCTGAAACGGAGCCTGTAAAATTAAGGCTTTCCACCATGATGGGAAAAGATGCAATTGTGACAAGCCAAAGAGTGAGTGGACTCAAGGTCAGAGGGCTTTCCTCCAAGGACTTAATTTGCTTGCCTCCTGCTTATTCAAGGGACTTCATCCCTCTCGAACGTGCCCACATTCCCACCTGTGATACTGCTAGAAAGTGGACACATCTTGCAGCCGTAGCTGATGAAATGCCCAAGATGATGGATTGTGGGGTGGGACTTGTAATTGGTTATGATTGCTCCAGAGCACTGGTACCTAGACAAGTTATTGCTGGTGGTGACTACGAGCCTTATGCCATCAAGACTGACCTTGGCTGGAGCATCGTAGGGAGTGCGTCCCAGTGCCTTAACTCCAAGGATGTCACCAGTCTATGCCACCGTATATCTGCCAGGGAAAGAGAAGTATTTTCTGACCAAGGAACAGTAGAGCAGTTGGTGGGAGATCCTGAGGTCAAGGTGGTCCAGGTGTTGACAACTGAAGCCATGGCACAAGTAGATTCCAAAGGCAACTATCGCGGTTCTCAAAGGGGAACATGGCTGGGAACGTGATTGCCCGGATCCAACGGCTGGCAATGAGGATTAAGACGCCAGGGCCAATAAGGATGGAAGAAAGAACATCTCGCCAAAATCTCTCTCGGGCAACGATGGCCTACTGCGAATGTACAGCCAGGTGACATTGTGATTTGTAAAGAATGAAGGCCACCAAAATGAATGGAAGTTGGCCAGAGTTCGGGAAGTCTACAAGGATGATGATGGACTGGTGCGCAAGACTAGAATACAGATTGGAGATTGAAGGTTAGGAAAAAGGGCTGAACATCTCTCTAAACCCCCAGTCATTGAACGCTCTATTCAAAAGTTGGTTCTTGTAGCTAATAGCTAAAATTCAGTCATTTCTCAAATTGAATTGATAATTTTACGTCCATGAAGTCAGACATTGACCCTTTGTTATTGATATTACAACTGTGTGGTAATGTGCAATATCCCCTTTTTTAATGAGTGTATTAAAAATGGATCATGAATTGTGATTTTAGTGAATATGATTGCTCAGATTTCAAGTGCTGTAGGTTTCCATCAGGATGCCTTGAAATTACCATTGATATGATTGATGTGTTCGGACTATTATCAAGGTAATTTGGTGGGAGTGTAGCTGACCCTGATGGATCAGCTGCCAAGATATGGCCGTAGGTGATGGACATTTAAATTGCATAGATTAATTAATCATTTTTATTTATGAGTTTGTGATCTCAGTTGTTGGTGCAAAGTTAATGTCCATTTGCTGGTGGATTTAATGAATTTGTGCGTTAGTCTGGTGACCCTTTGTGTCACGTGACCTTACCTGGTTATATGACCTGGAAGGGCTCTGGCACATCGGACTCGAAAGACTGAGAGAACACGCACTAATTATGTTCCCAATCAATCTACTGCTGGTTTCCAGGCGAACACGGTAATGCGTTTACATATCTGTACTATGTTTTTAAATGGAATATGTATATTTGTTTGTGATTGCTATGTGTACAATTTGGGTTTGTTTGGTTTGTTGATTGTTTGTTCGTTTGTTTGTTTGTCTGTCTAGTTTTCACGGTGTTCCCGACAATAAATAAGAAAGAGTTGGACATCAGTATGAAGCGTGGAGTCATGTTTATGAGTTAAAACCAGCGGGTAGTTACAAAGATAAATAAAAAACGTATCACACCTGTTAAAGCACACCAACAGAAACAGTATGGTAAGTCTCCAATGTATACTAGCTCCACTGTCAATGCTAGCCCCCACATGTAGTAAAAGGAAAAAACATATAAACAATAGGTCAGAGGGATATTTCCTGAAAATAGTATAGATATATTATACATATAATAATAATAATAATAATAATAATAAGTTATAAGAAGATTTATAAGAACCTAGATGCCTATTTTTAAAGGCAATATTTATCAGATTGTTTATCCCACTGAAACCACCTACCTCATTCCCAGCATATATCAAACAGGAAAGAGGAAGGGTAGCCTGACGATGTCATACTCATAATTCTAGTCAGAATATGAGTCTGATATCGCTCCATTGGGCTGTGATTATGGGGCGTGTTTCAACCGAACCAGGAGAAAAAATGCCTCTTCGCTCAATTGGTTACCTACAACCAATCAGAACAACGTAGTATGTGACCATTGGCAGCTGATACATTACACTTTTACCGGATCCCGTAGGAAGGAAGGCAAAAACATCTTTTCGATTGACAAATGCCTTAATCGCGTTTCTCTGTTCCTCTTTCAAAATGAATGCACTGTCAATGTCTAAATGGACTCGAATCTATACATTTCAGCTCTCCAGCGGCAGCCATGTTTGTTGAAAACGAATTCAACTCGTGTGTTGGTGACGTGGTTGGTTACGTTACTGTTGATCATCTGTCCATCATCGTATAAAGCCCGCCTTAACAATTTGATTGGTACGGCCGATATCGAGCCGCAGATAATTTCTCCTCAATGGAGTAATGCCAGACCGAACTTCCCAACCAAAAAATGTGTGGGCGGGGCTAAGTTCGGTCTGGTATCCAGGCTAGAGGAAGGGGGGAGAGAGGAACAAAACAGGGGGAGACCCCCAGATACCCCCAATACCAGTGTGCTTGTGATATCAAAATAAAAGATCAAAAATAAACTGAAATACAGGTAACAGACTATCTTGTGCAATTATTTCAAACTGCATTTCTAACCTGTTACACTCACCCCCTCAGAATTGCACAAATATCTGCAACCTCCCCATACAGACAATACAGGCCATTAGAAACCCCAGCCTTAAAAGCTGCTTATTTTACTAGGCTAAGAGAAAACAGAGATGGATCAAGTCTCATTTTCTCCATAGGAAAAAAAAAAAAAAAAGGATGCCGTATACACCCCATACACTAAGGCCTACCTACCATGCCATGATGGGAAAGAATCAAAAACATTAAATGTAAATGCCTACCTGAGGGAAACATGCTTTATCACAACCCATCACTAACTGGGTTAACCAACTGTGTCAAGAGACACACAAAGTCAAACATGGATGACAAATCTTTCAGGAACATCGTCATTCAAAACTGACTGAAGCTGAGCCATAGACTCAATTAACCTGAACACAGGCTTCATAACACGACCAAACCTAGACGTGTGAGGTGCACATGGTGGGAGTGTAGGCTGCAGTGTGGGAATGTGTGACTGTGTGGATGAACTAATGTCAGGGCGACTAGAAGTATCAGTCAGACCATGCTCAGGAGGGGAGTCTGGGGGGGCCTGGGCCAATCCTGGATCCTCATTCAGGTCTTCCGACACCTGTGTTGTGACATCTGAGTGTTTCGAGACCCATGACAAGGTTCGTCCCTCAACATCTGCATCAGGAACGGAGATGGCGTCATCCAAGGTTGAGGAGGATTCCATGTCACTGAGGGCTGCTTGGACAGAGTGAGGACAATCGGGCACAGGATCTCCATCAGGCTCGTCGCTCTCTGTTGAGCTTGCATCAAGCTGGCCACTCAGAGGAAGAAAGTTTACATCCAACAGCAGATTCCGATGTACTACTCTTTCCTTTCCCTCGGAATCACGAATTCTGTAAACATGGATATCTGGCTTTGCGGCAACAACTGTGTAGATGTTGTCTCCCCATCGGTCCGCTAATTTGCGCTTCCCGCGACAGCCCTTATTCGCCATCAGCACTCTGTCTCCTATTGACAATGACTGACCTTTCACTCTCTTGTTGTACTGATCTGATTGGTGTTTCTGCTTGGTCTCTGTATGCTTCTGAGCAACAGACATGGCAGACTTGAGGTCTTTCAGCAGAGAATCCACAAAGGCGTCATAGTCACACACTGTGTCGTCTGACAAAACACTCTGAAACATCAGGTCCACTGGCAGACGCGTTACACGGCCAAACATCAGATAAAAGGGAGCAAAGCCAGTTGTCTCATGGGATGTGCAATTATAGACGAATGTCATGGTCTGGATCATCTGAGGCCACTTGAGCTTCTTTCTCGGAGGCAAGGAGCGGAGCATGCTACCCAACGTCCTGTTGAACCTCTCGGTCCCACCATTCCCCATAGGATGGTAGGGGGTGGTGTGAGACTTTGAGACGCCAGCAAGTCGGAGAAGCTCCGCAATCAGCTCACTCTCAAAGCTCGTCCCATGGTCAGAGTGGATGCGGTCAGGGAAACCATAGACACAGAAAAACTTGTCCCACAGCGTCTTAGCCACTTTCTTTGCTGTCTGGTCCCGACAGGGAAATGCTTGGGCTAGCTTTGTGAAGTGGTCCGTGATCACGAGGACATCCACAGACTTGTTGTTATGATCTTCTGCAGACCAGAAGTCGATGCAGACGAGTTTGAGCGGGGCAGTGGTCTTTATGTTCTCTAATGGGGCTCGAGCAGCAGGCTCAGGCGTCTTGCTCAGGACACGCCTGCCACACTTTCTGACGTAGTCACGGACCTCCCTCTCCATGTCATGCCAGAAGAATCTCTGACGTGCGAGGTGGACTGTGCGAGCCTGACCCTGATGGCCGGCATGATCACGGACTCCAGCCAGAGCTTCGCACTTCAGTGCATCAGGCAAGACATACTGAAAACACCTGCGGTTGGTCAGGGGGTCTTTACAGATTCTATACAGCACACTGTTTCGCAAGACTAGTCTGTCCCATTGTCTAAGCAGCTGTCGAGTGGGCTGGCTCTCTCTGCATCGCCCGGGGAATGATGGCCTCCTTCTCCGCTCAACGTAAGAGATGACTGCTGCGATGTTTGCATCATGATGCTGGTGCGTCTGCAGGTCTTGCAAGGACAAAACAGGCAGAGCAGGCTGGCCAACAGGGACAACATCAGACCAATATTCTGCCATGGACATAGCTCTGAGCCACGAGGCAGACCCCCAGTCACTGTGGCTGTCTAGCAGTGTAGACACCTCATCTTCTGAGAGAGACGCGGCCTGTTGTCTGCTTGGACAACTACATTCAGTCTTGAGGCATCCAGACAGCTTCCTGAGCAAGTCTGTGTAGGTGTGACATTTGCTGGGCTTGAATGAGTGCTGGGCTGCATTGTGTCATTAATGTCATGTGCCTGGGCTATATGTCTGCGGGTAGGATAACTAACAGTATCAGGATCCACTACCTGCGTTGTGTATTAATTAGTGCTGTCAGTTTAACGCGTTATTAACGGCTAACGTTACGGTTTGAGTGAATGGTGAGCGCGAAATGGATGACAAAAATCTTCTGAATGGAAAGTTTACTTTTAAAAGTTGTGTTAAAAGAAGCAAGCTTCACTGTTGTCTGAAAATGTCAACAGGCAGCTGGCTGAAAACAAAGAAGTAGTAGGCTTACCTTTTATTGGTAACCTAACTGTTACGGTTCATTGTTTCTGAAATAAGAGGACTGACTGCTATGTTCCCAGCAAACTTGAAAAAAATAAAATATTAAGCCATGGTTTAACTGCACTATAGGCATCAAAATTTGCGATTAATTTTGAGTTAACTATGACATAAATGCGATTAATCACGATTAAATATTTTAATCGTTTGACAGCACTAGTAATATATGTGACCCGTGGACAACAGTTGCTGAGATGAATATTTATTTCTGTTAAAGCACACCAACAGAAACAGTATGGTCTCCACTGTATACTAGCTCCACTGTCAATGCTCATTCCCAGCATATATCAAACAGGCTAAAATAAGAACAGACATGTAATATATACATTAAGAAAGATAAATAAAAACCGTATCACACCTGTTAAAGCACACATTTCTAACCTGTTACATGTATTAGGAAGTGCGTTCCCGTCCTGGGACACGTTTGGGCAGGTGCACGAGGAACGTGGTTTCGCCCTCGCAAAATCAATCAATTGCATTATAAGGTTTCCAGTGTTGAATGTTACTTTTGACTATTTGTATCAATATTGTGAAGGCCTGATTGAATACTAATTATTGTCGGTACCATTTTAACTCTGTTTAATGTCTTTCGTATCACACATCAATTAGTTCAGCTACCTGTTAAAAGGGTGGGTGAGTTAGTTGTGTGGAAGCTTCTGTGGTGAGTGTCTTCTTTATGAGAGTTTGTTAGTGAGCTAGTTTATGCTCTGCTCTAGCGGTTTCAGAAGCGTGAGGCTGATGTCTGTGCACTGCCTCAGCATAGTAACATGTGTACAACTTTGTACTATTGATCAGTGGCGGCTCCTGAAGAAATTCTCAGGGGGGGCAATTTTTTTGATAGTGATTAAGGTGACCCATTCAGTAAGTACAGCAATACCTGTTTGTCCACTATTGGCAGCACACAACAGTAATATGTCCCCTCTTGCTACATAGCTAGAGTAGCAAGTTACAGGTGGAAAGCTATGGAAGAAAGTTGCATCCAGGAGCCTTCATAAGCAAACATGATGTGGCTCCACATTAAATTATCCCACTCTTTCATTATCCACGTGTCTCAAATGTTGTATGATGTAACATAGCTTAACAGGACACATGATATGTCCAGTAACAACATAAAGAAGGGGTAACATAAGTCAAAACCAACAATATTTATTGACTGATCTTGAAAGTATTGGCTTACAAAAGCAAAATAAGTCAACACATAGAAAATAACTCAGTGTTAGTGCAAGAAGCGAACTGTGAAACACACTGTGAAACCTATGAAAAGTGACAGTGATATATGAACTACAGACCGCGTTAGCCACTTCACGACCGCGAGTTTCTTTCGTTCCAATTCTTGGATGTAGGATTTCCCTCCCTTTGTAGAAACCTGTTGAATGGATACATTTGGTCTAGGAGGTCCTAATTGTTTTGTTGTCAATGTATCTTCATTAGTATGCCGACTAAAAAGGCATTTCTGTCACAGAGCGAATCGATATATGGTACATATATTTGTAAATATCTTTTCATTTATATCAGTATTTTTGTTTATATGTTTTTCACTATGGATTATGCACTTGGTGGAGGTAAAATAAATGTACCAACTACATAGCCTTGTCGCCCTGCTGCTTTTTGTGCATTCACTAAAAGACTGTCGACACGGATACCCTTTGACATCTGGTGGCAGCGGTGGGAGGGGCTAAAGCCTATATATGGGGCAAGATTATAGCACATTCAAGTAAGAAAAAAGGGAGCAAAGGCAACGATTAAAAAAGCTAGAGACTCAACTTAAGGACCTGGAGAGAAACATAGTAATCTTCTACTGAAACAAGTATGTGACTTGAAATGTCAAATAAATTAAATATACAATAAAAAGGCAGAGTATGCCCTGTTTAGGTAAAGGTAATTCCTATGAGAGTGGGGAAAAATCTAGCAAATTATTAGCCAGACCACTATGCCAGAAAGAGGCTAGTTACACCATACCAGCTGTTAGAAATTCTAAAGGGGACTTGATGATGAGCACAAGTGATATTAACAAAGTGTTTGCAAGTTTTTATAACCAGTTATACAAATGGGAGGTTAACCCAGGGAGGAGTGACTATGATGCTTTTTTCTCCAAGATTGAACTGCCAGAAATATCAGAGGATCAGAAAGAGTCATTGGGCCGTCCTATATCAGTTGATGAAGTCAAAAGGGCCATCTCATCTATGAGGGCTGGAAAATCGCCTGGTTTGGATGGTTTGATATTACAAGGAATATAGTGACAAACTGGCTCCCATCTTAACAGAAGAGTATAGGAATCATTCTCAGTGGGAAACCTGTCAAATCCGTTTAATGAAGCTTTGATATCCTTAATTCTTAAAAAAGATAAACCCTACTGATCCAGGGAGTTTTAGACCAGTCAGTCTTATTAATGTGGACTGTAAGATCATAACAAAAGTTCTTGCTACTAGACTAGAAAACATCTTACCACACATAGTACATCCCGATCAAGTAGGCTTCATAAAAGGCAGGTAATCTACAGATAATGTTAGACGTCTACTACACCTCATGCAGATTAATCATAATAAAAAAACACCAATAGCCGCCATATCTTTGGATGCCCAAAAGGCATTCGATAGAGTGGAATGGAGCTTTCTGCACTACACTCTTTTAGAAAATTTGGATATCAAGTGGGTGTATGTGATGATGTAAATGTAATTTATTCTGACCCAAGGGCGGCAGTAATGACAAATGGCATGATATCCCCATCTCAGTCTTCTGCTTTTTACATTATTTCTGGAACCCCTAGCCATTGCAATAAGGGCCGAGAGCAACATTAAAGGGGTTTCACATGGGGAAGAGGAACACAAAATGTTTTATTGGTTATTGAGGATCCTCTTCTGTCAATACCTCATCATCAGGAGTATCTTTCAAAACAGTCAGGCTATAAAATAAATAGCAGAAATCTGAATGTATGCCGATATCGAAAGGATGCAGTCAATCCATATTTACCCCATTTCAGTTTAAGTGGGTCCAAACTGGACTGAAATATTTAGGTATAAGATTATGTCCAGAGTTGGAAAACATAATTAATATTAACATGTCCCCTTTAATACAGAAAATTAAGCTGAATTTGGACAAATGGAAGCTACTTAACATGACTTTGTGGGGGAAATTTAGTATCATTAATGTGGTGGTGGCTCCACAATTCAATTACATTTCTATGATGATTCCAGTGACAGTTTCTGATGGAATCTTCAAGCAATATAACAAGTTAATTACAGAGTTCTTATGGAATGGAAAAAGGCCCAGAATTAGACTTAAGAAACTACTAGGTTCACGAGATTGTGGTGGATTAGCACTTCAAATGTGGAACTGTATAGCATAGCATTTGAGATAAATAAGTTAGTAAGACATTGGGGAACTTACATATCTTGTCCTGCATGGGATTCAATAGAAGAGGGGGTTACATGCCCATTCAGTGTTTTGGAACTATTGTCACAAAGAATACAGAGAGTCAGACAACAGAAAAAAATTATTCTACGCCATTCTCAGTTGGCATGGGCAAGAGCACACAAGATATTGGGGATATCACAATATAAACAAAGCTATTCCTCAATATGGAATAATTCCTCAGTCCGTATTGGGAAAAAGGTATTCTTATGGCAAGCATGGTTGGTGAAAGGCATACAGGCAGTGCAGGATCTGTACAGAGAACAATCATTTATGTCATTTGTAGACCTTAAAGAACATTTTACCTTAACAGATAGAGGGGATTTTTGGAGGTATTTACAGCTAAGAAGCAGTGTGGGAGCTGTTTTTGGACTGAGAAGGAAAGAGGAAAAAGAAAATGTGATCCTTGATTCTCCACATATTCTACATTCTGCTTCAGTATTCTATAAGAAAGTATCAAGTATCGAAACCAAAATGTGTGAAGGCCTAAGAATAATATGGCAGAAAGATTTTGGTATGGACATTGATGAGGAGGTGTGGCAGGATGTTATTTCGAATGTGGGAAGGACTACAAGAGATGCCAGAAATAAATTCATCCATTAGAAAATTGTTCATAGATACTATTTTACTCCTAATAAGTTGTTTAAAATGGGTTTAACCAAGGACAACAAATGTTGGAAGTGTAACAAAGAAATGGGTACATTCTTCCATGCCTTGTGGGATTGTTCCTTAGTATTGCCTTTTTGGAAGGCAGCACTGCAAAAGTTTGAAAGCTGGCTCGGACAACCCCTGCCAGAATCCTATCGGGTATGCTTGTTAGGAGATAGGTCTCAAATGCCACTAGGGCTTGTCAACGAATATTCTAAATTCGAATATATATTCGAATAGTTGTTAAAAACTGAATTTCGAATGTGAAAATTAATATTCGAATGTAAAAAAAATAATAAAAAACACAACAGCGCCAGCAGCAGCGCGACTGTCTGCTTTGCGGGTGGCCGCGCGCCTGAGGTAAGGGACAGGTCACAGGAGTCGCACTGTCTGGCACAGCAACAGTTGACTTGCGTGGAAGATGGCAGAAGGTGCAGAACCCACTTGACGGCAGGAGAGAAAGTGATTGTAACCCCCAAAAATCTAGAGTTACTGTATGTCTGGAAATGTTTCGGATTTTGGTCAGTTGATTGTAAACTTGTTGAGCCTAAAGCTAAACTAGTGTGTAAGCTAAGTCAAGCTAGAGTTAGCTAACCATTCAACAACTAGCAACTTGAGGCTACATCTCCAAAATGTGCACCCAAGTGAATATGGCATAATATGTGGAACTTCAGCGAAACAGCCACGACTGGATACATATTTCATGCACTGGTTTGATTATTTGCCATTTCATGCCAAGGAAAAGTTTCATGTTTACCACAGCCCAGCTCGCTCGGAGTGTTTAATGTCGGTTCTAGGGCCTGGACTACATCCCGGGCCACTTCCACCTGGGGCTGCACCTGAACGGGGAGGCCCATGGGCCGGCAGAGCTGCGCCTGCGCGCCCAGCTGGAGGGCGAGACCGGCTGGCTGCAGTAAGCCGTCCGGAACCTCCTGGGCCTCCTGGACTTCCACCTGCACCACCTGAGAGGCATTCTGCGGCGTATGCCGCGAGGAGCCCACCAACCTGAACGCCTGGGCCAACCTGGGCTACGTGAACGACCGGCTGGGCCGCGAGGCGGAGGCGGGGGAGTGCGTGGAGAAGGTGTCCGCCCTCATGGGCCTGGGTGACGGGGACGACGACCAGGACGGGCCCAGGCTGAGAGCGGCCCGGTGCCTGGCGGAGCAGGCCTACGCACACCCCTGGGACGTGGAGCTGGAGGACGAGGACGTGTTCAGGGAGAGGCTGAAGGACACTGTGATTTATTTTGGGCTTTTTATGCCTTTATTTGGAGAGGACAGTGAAGAGTTGTGGACAGGAAGCGAGGCGGAAAAGACGTGGGGAGAGGATCGTGAGAACGACAGCAGGCTAGATTTGAACCTGTGTCCCCGTGGGCAATGAAGCTTGGTTTGATTGGTTCAATCTGATTTTCATGTATCATCTGGTGATTTAGCATGAGCAGATAGGTGCGGTTTTATGTGTATGTTGGAAGATTCCTGTATCTGTATCTGTCTTTCCCTCATGACGACACCACTGTCTCGGCGCGGATCTCGGATTGTCTCTCTGATATATCCACATGGATGAAGAATCACCACCTTCAGCTGAATCTAGCTAAAACGGAACTGTTGGTCTTTCCAGCTAAACAGGCCATCCACCACAACATCAATATCAAAATGTATTATATTGTCATAGCTATGTGTTAGACAACAAACTGAACTCAATACTAAATATGTTAAGCTCTTTTTATGTGCCACTGTGTTGATTGGAATGTCAGGATATCCTTTTTGAGATATTTTACTAGTGAATCACACATCATTTGCGACAACACAGAAGAAAGTATGAACCATTGAAAATAAAAATAAACCGGTCATCCCCCACTTTTCTTAGCTGTAGTTGAACGCTCTCTCACTGTCAACAAGTTTTACAAACAAATACCTTGCATAATTTTACACTTTTTGCCCAATCCCCTTTGCAATATAGCGTGGGCCTGCTGGGCGGAAATGTGAACTAGTTCAGGTTGTTGCCCTGAAGGAAAATGGGCATGAGGGCCGTGTGGTTGTGGTTTGATGTGAGTACTAATCACGCACACCTGTGTGTGTAAATCACAGATTTAGAACATCCCCAGTATTTTGAATGAATCAAGTGTCCACTTTCTGAACTGTCAAAGATCACGCTGAAACTTTAATTAAACTGACACGAACATATTTCGGTCAGGGGTTTGTGTTTTATTTAAACACGATCACTCCAGTTATCACAGTCCGCCTTTTTCATTACGTTGTAGGCAAGTAATACTAACAGGTTAGCTAACCAACTTTAACTTTAGCTAACTGGATGTCTGTGTAGATGTTAGAAGTATTGGTCTTGCCTGTAAATGCTTCATGACATTTGACGTGGAGTCCTTGGACAACGACAGTATTTTCCCCGCTGGAAGCCATAAAGTGCACTGCACTGTTATGTTCTTCCCACTTTCAGCTTCGAGGACAAAATAGTGTCGATATTTCCAGCGAGGGAAAGCATTTTTTTTAACTCATCATCATATGGACTTGTAGTTTTCTCTGTTGTCGTCTCGTGACGTGTTGTAAAGTGCGCATGTGGATGATAGTAGGCTATAATGTTCTGCATTTTAAAATCTATTTGTAATCCTGTTAATAATTCTAATTTTTGCTAAACGTGTCTGTAATCTAATCACGTCTTTTTTTTAAAACTGTACCGGAATACAGTTACACTTTTTTGGAATACCTTAACAAGACCTATACAGCAAAGTTTGAACGAAGTTTCTACGTTAAGCGGTTCAAGCTGAATTAAGCGCAGAAGTCGGTAAAGAGAATAATAATAAGAAGAAGAAGAAGAATAAGAAGCCTAGGAATAACAATACAGGGCATTTCATGCACTGTAATAAGAAGAAGAAGAATAAGAAGCCTAGGAATAACAATACAGGGCATTTCATGCACTGTAATAACGTTAGCATTAGGCTTTAGGTTAACTAATCTACTAGAGGTATGTGTATGGTATCTCCAAAGAAAGCAAAGTCCGTCTTACCTGTCGAATGTGGTAGCTTCTGCAAGTGAGATCGCTGCGTTCCGCACACCAGAACACCGTCAAGCTGCTTTCGTTTGGCTCTGTACGGGGAAACCCATAAGGCTGGCAGGTTTTGAAATGAGAGCAAGAATGTAGCGGATATCGCACTGGAGGGACTGGCCTCTCCAATTCTAGACATGTTTTTTTTTTTTTTTTTACTTTATTGCCCATGATGAACATTGCAGGCAATATTTGCGTTACCAGGGGAATATCCAGAGGAATATCAGTCCCAAAGATTTTTTCCAACTCTTCCTTGATGTCTTTCCAGAATGTCTGTATTATGGGTATAAAATAGGGTGATATTGAATTGAATGAAACCCAAAAAAGGACTGTATGCTGGTGTAATGAATAAGTGACAATCGCCACAGGTTTGTCCGGTCAGAACATGAATGGATGTCAAGTCCAGTGGCGGCGCCAGACATTTTTTTCTGCAGGTGCTATGGGGGAGCTCGGCGTTTTAGCGAGGGTGCTATGAAATGAGGGTGATGGCCTGTGTGTCACATGGTTCTCTACTACTACAACTCCCCACCATATCGTCTATCATGTGTTTACATGGTTGCTCTCTGAAGCGTCTTTGGGGTCCATGAAAAGCGCTAAACAAACCGATTTTATTATTATTATCATTATCTAGGCTACTTCCGACGGACGCCCACATCCGCGACGGTCACTGACAAAAGGCATACAGCATGTTACAGAGTCCGCAATCCCAAATACTTAACTTACTTTAAAATACTTGTGGTAGTGAGGGTTAAAGTTGGGCGCCAGGTGACCACTACCATGTCAGACAGAGTGAAATTAATTAAAACAGTCAAGGAGTCAGAAATGCGTTTAAAAGGTATATATTATTTCAGTTCACAATCATCAATAATCACATAGAACCTTATGTATAGCACACATACAGACTGCTTGCCCTAGGCTAAAGAGTCTCTGTTTTTTTTAAGGCGGCTCCAAAAAAAATACAAAAAAGAGGAAAAAGGCAAAAAGTTCAAATCTTCGGCAAAAAAAGGGCATCTTCGCTGCTAATCAACAGAAACGAGTCTTTAGCGACACAGGGCAATCAAAGCATGCAACAGATCAGACAGCTTTCATTAATGTTATACAGCAAACAATCCCTTAGTTACATTGTACTCCAACCACGCAAATTGTTCCAACCAGCTTTTACAAAAACTCCTTTGTTGGACTCCAAACATGCGAGGTGGATATTTTGGGAGTTTTGGTCTTCTCGGACCGTCCTGAGCGTTCATGCTAATGTCACTGATGCTGTTAGCACCCTCAGTAGTGGTGGAGGGTTGACCTCCTTGACCACAACGTTCCTCTCCTTAAGAATCCACACCAGATACCCCTGGCATTTCTTCTTCTTCTACGTCACTCTCGTTTTTTTAATCGTTCTTCCAAACGTGGACATTTAGGTAGCAAAAACCGATGCATTGTTGATGTTAACTTGAAACTACCAGGCACTAGCTCGCTTTTTCCTTCAACTGTCCAGTAACGTCAACTTTCACGCGTGCGACGTGAAAATTGGGTCAAAGGTTATGACAGAATGATTGCTCTGTGTCTAAAACAATCTGTTAATTTCAATCTGTTATTATTTTCTTTTGTGAGTGAAATATTATTATCACACAATAAATAACGCAGAATGAAATTAAATAACAATAATAAATAAACCATTATTTTCTTGGGGGTGCTATGGGGGTGCTATGGCTAATCCAGGGGGAGCTAGAGCACCCCCTAGCCCCCCCCTGGCGCCGCCACTGGTCAAGTCCCAATGATGATGAAAACACTGTATTTATTTGCACACACACACTCAAGCCTTGAATGGCATGACGAACATGAAGTGAAAGTAATCCGTGTAAAGGATTATTGTCACATATGAATCCGTGTTTGACTAGACGTGAAATGAACAATGATCCGTGTTTGAACGGTGATTGAGTTATCCGTGTAATGAATGCTAGAATTATCCGTGTAAACGACTTCTAACACACATGAATCCTTGAATGTCCGTGGTTTCTATGAATGATATGAATGACAAACATATACAATATTGTAACAAATCACGGAAACGTGGAATCTTTGTTATGGCTTATTTATTAAACACTAAAACACAACACACTGACAAAATGGCACGGGCTTTATGCCCTGGTGCAAGTAACCACGAACAGACTGTGCTTCAGTCACACACCTGCACAACCTCTGTCCCAACACATAATAACGACAGGTACTTAGAACCGTAAGGAACATCGTTAGGGAACATGCGCTAGTGCCTCACATAGGGTATAACACATATAGTACAACAGTGTGCGCCCGCTGCACGGCATTATGGGGCAACTATGCCGGCACGTTACAATATTAACAATGATATATACAACAAGAATGAATATAGTATACATGATGAATATTACGGCTATACTGTAAATACGGATCTGTCCCTTTAAATACCGTGCCGTGTAACGGCGAACATTCCATATCTCCGTAACAAAAGTAACTGGTTGAACTGGCCTCGGGGTGAAATGTGGATGCTACAGATGATAATGATGAATGTAAATAACAGATACTATTTACAATGAACTGAACGGACCAAAGAGCTAAATGATACATATAACAACACTTACATTCTTGAACGACGCACGGCAAATGATCGCGAATGTCTCTGAATGAATTGAATTGTCCGATGTGCTCCTTGAAGATGACTTCTCCAACTCCGCTTGACTTGACCCACAACTTGGCCAGAGGAGGGTCGGCCTTATATAGTGGAGAGATGACGGGGGCCTTGAAACGGTCTTGAAACTGTTGGTGGCCAAATGGTCAGTGAAATTCCACTGTGCACGAGCCCCACGGAACTCTGGGATCAGCTGATAGGCTGACCTCTGCCTGGACCCCAGGTCCCGTGAGTGGCCTGCACAGTGGGGTGCCCATGCTGGATGCAGTGTGCAGACACTTTTCTTTTCCAGTACAGTAAGTGAAACAATACATGAGACTACCACTAGAAGTGTCCTGCAGCCCTAATGCTGATCCTTGGTGAAATATTTATGAACTTCACATTTCCAGTACCGTAACATTCTCACTTGCCTTGAATCTTTAGAAAAAATCTTTAGCATATCTTATCCACCCCTAAAATTCCCCATATTCCACAAATATTTCAAGGCAAGCAGTTGTCATGACACCAAGAACTAACATTTTGGATCTGTTGGTTTGCCCATCACAATACTGTAGATACCACTTTTGAGTACTGTGTGGTAGAGGCATGTTTACTTTGTGTGATCAGTGGTACAGTGGTAAGTGTTGGTGAATAACAAGTAACTGATCTGGGTTTAATTCCTGGACAATGCAAGATGCTATTGTACTGCAAGTCACTTTGGATTACAGTTTTTCTCGATTGCTTAAACACGATTTTGACTGCTTTGTTTTTCAATACACCTCACACAATTAGCACAACCACACACCCAATGAGCAAAACACCTCAGATCCATTGCAAAATGAAACACTCTTGTAAAAACTATACACTAATTTAACAAAACCATATTTTGTTACTATATGAAACACACACGTTGCTGAATTCTGTTTGTACCACTTACACACTGCTGTTATAAACCTAAAACACTTTTAGCAATTCTACTTCTCAGTGATTAGAGTAGTGTAAGTGAAGTACACAGAGAAAGTGCACATACTGTATACAATAAATTCAACAA
This sequence comes from Clupea harengus, assembly GCF_900700415.2. Lineage (NCBI taxonomy): Eukaryota > Metazoa > Chordata > Actinopteri > Clupeiformes > Clupeidae > Clupea > Clupea harengus. Next base: position 17,113,653 of record NC_045161.1, on the reverse strand, counting down.
ACACTACACAAGACCAATTCTGCAGACTGATATAAATTTTATTTATATTATTTAATTCTCTCCATATACCCAAATCAGTCAACATGTCAACATGAAGAATCACAACAAAACATGTCCCAGTTTTCATGCTACTTCAGTAGTGTGTATAACACTGTAAGCTCAGCAAATATCAGACAAACGTAAAATTATGTTTCCAATACAGGTTACAATTCCATTAAAAAAGATAATACAGTACAAATAAAGTTGTTTCATTTTACCCTGATGTCTTTTTAGGATGTCTGCCAGTGTTGACTGAGAAACCTGATGGACATTACTGTATTGAAAATGGCATGATCACCGATAATGTTGGCTTGAATTTCTCTGAGCCTGATAGCATTATTTGCCAAAACCATGTTTATGGTCCGTAACCTTGGTATCATCTTAAATCCCAACCTCTCTTTCTTACCCCACGCCAACCACGTCACCAAAACCGCCTTCTTCCACCTCAAGAACATTGCACGCCTCCGGCCCTCTCTGTCCTTCGCCACCACCCAAACTCTGATTCATGCCCTCATAACCTCCAGACTGGATTACTGTAACAGCATTCTATATGGCTCCCCAAACACTGTCCTCAATAAACTTCAATATGTCCAAAACTCTGCCGCTCGCCTGCTCACCTCCACCCGCCGTTATGAACACATCACCCCGGTCCTCCGAAACCTCCACTGGCTCCCGGTCAAACACAGGATCTTTAAAATACTACTAAAATACTACTACTTTTCTGCCGCTGCACCCTCCCTCTGGAACGACCTCCCTCTCCCCATTCGCCTGGCTCCCAACATAGAACTATTTAAACACTCCCTCAAAACTCACCTGTTCAACCTCGCCTTCACCTGACCATCCCCTTCTCCCTCCCCTCCACTAATAGACTTAGTTGCTACTTTTCTTTTTTTACATAATGTTCTGTTTGTCTGTTTTGTCCGACCCTTTTTCTTATATTTTACTGTTGTCTTGTCTTGCTTGTCCTACAATGTCAAAGCGACTTTGGGTATATAGAAAAGCGCTATACAAAATTGAATTATTATTATGATCTCTCGATCTTGTTCTTGCGTGAATATGGGCCCCCGTCCTCCTTTAAAGTTTATTTGATAAATTTGGTCTTCTTCTTCTTTGAGCATGTTTTCCTCCTGCTTCAGGTCTTCCTCTTCCTCTACCTCCACCTCGACCTCAGCCTCTGGCATGGCCTCCGCCTCTTCCTCCTTCTCCTCCTCTGTGGATTCCCCCTCTCACCCTCACTCTTCTTCTTCGGACTCCTTCCATTTTGGTTGAAGACAGATGAACTCATCTGCTGCATTTCTAGAGTGCTTAAACCTGTTTGGTGTGTCTACAATTAAGTAATCATGTGTTTGCGCACTTGATGGCTGTGTTTATTTGACAGGCTCATAGGTGTGGTAATTTGACAGTCAGTGTTTTGGAATTGCAAGGAAGTGACCTCTTGATATACTTGTGTCTAAAGCATTCAAGTGTGTTTAGTGTTTTGCAAATCACTTGTGTGTATTGTTTCGCAAAAAGTGTGATGTTGACATGTGCTTATAGTGGTGCAAATCTGAGCCGTTGTTTTGCTCCTTGAGTAAAGGTTTTGATAATTGTGTAATACTTTTGATTTTGGTGTTATTCCAATCGTAAAAAACTGTAAAGTGTTTGTTATAGAAGCATTTTTGGGTCACTTTGTCACATTCAAAGCCATGAATTGAGTAAAAGTGGGAAAATGTCTTCAGCGACAACTACATCTATATTTTATCATGTATTATTTTATAACATCTATATTTTATCATGTATTATTTTATAACATCTATATTTTATTATTTATTATTTTATAACATCGATATTTTTCCTTCATACTTTACTGCACCACTGTTGTATAGTTGGTAACAAGGCTGCAAACAGGAGAAAACAGAATACATTTTCAGCAAAAATTGGAATATATATATATTTATATATATTTCAAGGGTATAATTTCATTTGCCTGTCAAAATACAGCATCTTTCCATCTACAGTGATTTAAAATGTGTCCGGTTTGGAACTGAAAGTTAACGGTTTTGAACAGAGTATCTAAATGTCTGCAAAAATGGCTGTAGTCAAGTTTTGCTGGTGGTGAACATTGAATTGGAAAAAACTGTAAAAGATGCAGTGTTTGGGTTCTGTGAAAATAAATACTTGTAGAACTTCAAAGTCTATGGGCAACACGTGATGCCCAAATGCAATTTATTTAGTTTCTTCCTTTTGTATGATACACGATTTACAGAAGTCACAGGAGTAAGTCTACTTAAACGAGTTTTTGTGAGTTTTAAATAGCTTATAAGATGCACATGTCATTGACAATCCCAAAAGCAGATCTCACAGAGACTACTTTGAATAACACATTATGCAATAAATACACAGGAAGGTCGCTGACATTAGAATTGATACAAAGATTATTTACAGGGGGGGGGGGGGGGGGGGGGGCACGGTGGCGCAAGATATATAAGTCCCCCTGTTCAAGTCTGGCCTGAGTTCATTTCCCAGTCCTCTCCCCACCTCTCCTCCGCCTCGCTTCCTGTCATACACTTCACTGTCCTGTCCAAATAAAAGCATTAAAAAGCCCAAAAAAACTCTTAATTTTTTTTTACAAACGTGGATAGTGCAAAAAAAGAAAGTGGGAAAAAAAAGACAGACATGAACTTGATAGATTCTTGCATTGTAGTTATTAGATGTAATGACTTACACTGCCCCCTGGAGGAAGGTCGATGAAGTCCATGTACCAGGGAATGCTCTGCTGTCTGCCCCAGCCATGTGTCAATCATCGATCATTTGGGAAAACATCAATGGCTTCATCTTAGCATTAGCTGTTATTTAGGGGTGTTCCAAAAAGCTTGTTTGAAGGACAGCAAAACAGACATTAAGAATTGTCAACATGCAAACATTAGAAAAAAAAGGGATTCTGCTAATCTTTGCATTACAAGCACCAAAAGTAAACCCCTCTAGTGAAATGCATTCGGATCAGACAGACAGATCATTGGTTTCTCCTCCGTGGAGGAGAGGAGCTACATGTGCGGAGGGAGGAGGTGCATAATCTTGGTAAATAATTTATCCAACCAAGGATGTAACCTACCCCCCGCCCTGAGAGCTAGCGACATTAGCACCATCTGATATATCTCCTCAGATCAAAAAGCCACTTCCTGTTTGGGTCTCAGATCTCCACGAGACCTAAAGTGCGCTCGTTCAGCTGAACGACATAATTTCCTCTTACCGTACAGGCAAACAAACAAATTTCCTTGCAGTATTAAAACATATACATACATACGAAAACAAACAAACATACAAACAAACAAACACCATGCATATATTGGAAAGAATAGTCTTTTCTTGTTCTTTGTATAAAATCTGATTCAAGTTATTTAACTGGGCCCAAGGTGAAGGTTTTCTGTGGAGCCCACCGGTTGCTCCAGCGGCACGTGCCACGTGGACTCGCCAGAAGAGCAGAGATACTCTGCATCCTGCAGTCGACAGCCGGCCCGGCAACAGCTCTGCTCAGATCAGGACGCAGTCTTGGCCCAGTCCAGGCCAGGTCCACTGCAGTGAGGTTCTGCTGCGGTGAGGTTCTGCTGCGGTGAGGTTCTGCTGCGGTGAGGTTCTGCTGCGATGTACTCGTGAGGGTGAGGTCTACAGCAGCATCTGCACATACATCCACTAATACTCAAGGATGGGCCTCAAAGCACTGGGCATCCAGTCTTTTAAATCTTGTGAAAAGGGAGGGCACAGGAGCAGAGATAATACTGCAAGCAGGTGGGGGGAAGAGAAAGAGGAGTGATCATCAAGAGAGGAGTTCAATATTCCCCCCTCCCTGTGTCAGATGACTATGCTTCCTCTCTCCCTGCGCTGGGTGCCACAGCATGCCTCTCTAAGAGTCCCCCAGCTGGCTTTGGCCAGGAAGTAGTAGCTGAAAGCGTCCAGGAAGCAGTTAGTGGAGGCCAGGCTGTTGGCCACGTGGACAAACGAATGAGCAAACTGCTGCAGCTCGCAGTTGTGCTCCCAGTAGGTCTCGGCCAGGAACTTCAACAGGTAGCCAAAGTGGAGCGGGGAGAAGCAGACGATGAACACAGCCAGGTTGGCGGCGATGATGTGGATGGACTCGTTCTTCTTCGCACTGCTGCTGGAGTCGATTCTCCTAGACAGTGTACGGATCACGTTAGCCGTGCAGTACGTAATGACAACGAATGGCAGCAGGTAGCCGACCACGTCCAGCGTCAGGATGAAGGAGAGTGGCAGTGGCCGCTCTGAGTTCTTCTGGAAGCATCTAAAGTTGCTGGCGTTGGCTTCAGGACCATCCACCGAGTGAAACATGGCGCTCAGAGAAGCAATCACCGCCCAGATCCCCACACACACCACCAGGGCCTTCCAGGGGGACATGACCGCCTTGGCCTTGAAGGGGTACTTAATCGCCACGAAGCGCACCACGCTGATGGCCACGGTGGTGAAGATGCTGACGTACATGTTGACGAAGTAGGTGGAGACGAACACCAGGCAGGAGCTGACGGAGAAGGGCCAGTGGTTGCTGTAGGAGTACATCCTGAAGGGCAGCGACACCAGCGCAGTGCTGTCGGCCAGGGCGATGTTGGCGAGGTACACCATCATGTCACTGCAGTTCTTCCTCTGCCGGAAGAACAGAACCAGTAAGGTGGAGTTGGCAAGGAAGCCCAGGATGAACGTCGGGATGGCCGTCACCATCTGGAAGACCTGCACCTCTCTAGGGATGGTCACGTTGCAGATCGTCATCTTTGCCCTAACAAAAAAAATCATCAACTTTACATCCCATAATCATACAAAAATCTTCTTTATACAGTTACTGCAATCAGTTAAGAAGATAAACAGGGTTATCTTTGACAGGTTTTCATAATCAGTGGTGGGGACATCAGCAGAACAGGCAGGTCATCCCTAAAGCTAGCCTTTATTTACCATTGACATATCTAGAAAAATGTATCAAAACTGGGATTTCAAGGATATATATAAGGATATTTGTAAATGATGTGTGGTGCCAAGCAGCTGACTTTCTTGGTGCTCCAGTCGTAAGAAGCAGTTTGTTTTGAGAGACCCAACTAAAGTCTCCACCACAGATGTTGACAGAATAATAATTAATAATTGTAATAATAATTGTCAGGTTTTATTGGCACACACGACACACTGGAACACACACGTGAATATATGGAGACGACACAGGACACACACACACACACATACACACGCACACGCAGGCCTGAGGTCGCAGTGAATTTATCTTCTGCCTTTTCCCATCCTGGACTGTCCCTCTTCCAGGACCCCCCAGGAGCAGTGGGCAGCTTGTAAGCGCCCGGGGACCAAGTCAAGTGAACTGTCCATCTTTGGGGGGATGGACATGTGTTCTGTTCTTTTTGACAGAAGGCACTTACTCACTGAAACACTGGCTTACCCAAGAAGGAGATGCTTATGCTCTCGAAACTAATGAGAAGGACTATGGATACATTCCAATAGTGTACTTCAGTACTTACTGGACAATCTGTTATGACAAGGCAAGCGTGGAATATAGTTCAGATAGAGCTGTTGTTTTGAGTTGCAGTAGATCAGTTAATTCATCTTTAAATTGGATTTTGTAGGATTTTTTAAATCCAAAATGTTAATCACTGCCAAAAAAAGCGGGAAATATCTCTACCCAGTGCCACAGTGGCCTGAGAGTAACGGAACTCTGGTGTGAGAACACTACAGGAACATGAAGCAAGGATGAGAATACACACCAAGTGAAATGAATACAGGATGTACTGATGGATAACAATGAATAACAGATATGACTAGCCTGCATTCAGAATGATTATTCCATATAATGAGATTGGAAGGAATGTGGCTCTGTCCCTGTGCTGCAGTGTAACAGTTATCTTGAACATTCATCATCTCATCATCTCCCCAGATATAACTGACGGTAACCTTCTTAAGATAACCGAAGGAGTAACATAGCGAATTATAATACTACAGTGGATACATGGAATGGGTTATGCAGCAGACAGATCTGGATAATTGCTACATTACATGTCATAAACAGGTACTATGTAATACTGACTAAACACTTGCTAATTCACACACATGATGACAGAACACTCACCCTCTCATGGACACACGGCAAGAATGAACGCGCAAATGTTCCGATCTGCAAAATTGTCCACCAAACTGCGTCTGCTGCTCTGCTCCAACTTATTTCGACCAACACTGAACAGAGGTGGGTCCGGCTTATGTAGGGGTAACGGGACGATGTGATTGATAGGTCAAGGGGATTCCGATAGGCTATTGATTATCAGTATCTGGGGGAACCGAGAAAGTGTCCTGGGGGAACTGAAAACCGTTTTGTCTCCTTCTGTGCGCGTGTACGCCATGCGCCAGTTGGACACTGCTGGGAACGGCAACCTTCTGAACACACTACCAGAGCAGGGGCGTCCCTCTCGACCTTTAAAAAGCTCTTGAAGACCCAACTCTTCAGAGAGCACCTCCCTTCCTAACTTGCACTTGAACTAGTACTTAACTTGCAGTTACATTCCTGCACTTTTTTTCAGTTTCTAATGTAAACTAGTATTTATTGTTACACTAGGTATATATTGCTCGTAGCTTGACTTATCTCTCCCCTGTACGTCGCTTTGGACAAAAGAAGAAAAAAAGAAGATTCCAGCGCGAAGATGTTCTTCTAGTGTATGTGTCTTTCTTTCAATTTGGGGGTCACGCAAACCAAGCGTGTCCGTGGTTGCATAGCCTACAATACGCGAATGTTTTGACAGAGAGAAAGTGGCAATAAAGTGGCGCTCATTAAAAGAACACGTTAAATGATATAATTGGTTTAAATGATTCAGGAGTGGGATGTGTGGAGGAGTACCTATGTGCTCTGACTGCCATGCCAAGGTACCTGGCAGTTTGCGGCCAGGGTGCAGGTTTGGTATACTTCTTCAGTAATTTCCTTAACATATTTTGAGTAATATAAGTCTTAAATTGACTAAGTAACTTTTCACCATGAGAGCCTACCATAACTTCTATGTAATGGCTGATATTTTAAATAGACAAAGCCAAGGTGGTCCAAGAGCATGCCAGAAGTGTGTGAAAAATATGCATTCGGCTTTTCCTCCATTCCAGTGACATTAAAGCGTTGATCGTAGTCTTGAATAGCGTTAGCATTATCCTTTAGGTTAACTAATCTACTAAAGGTCAAACACTGTGGTATCTCCAAAGAAAACAAAGTCCGTCTTACCTGTCGAATGTGGTAGCCTCTGCAAGTGGGATCGCTGCGTTCCGCACACCAGAACACCGTCAACCTGCTTTCGTTTTGCTCTGGTACTGGGAAACCCTTAACGCTGTCAGGTTTTGAAATGAGAGCAAAATGGAATGTTGCCGAAATCGCACTGGAGATTCGAGAGATGGTGATAAAATATCGTGGGACTCCATTGGGCAGTTTATTAGTTACTTAAAGTTACTTCTTCCTCGAAACAGTACTTTGTAAAGTCACCCACCGTGATCTATAAACCCCCCTCCCCACTATCACCCCCCCCCACACACACACACAAACACACACCATCACCACCATAGACATGTATACTATGTCTATGATCACCACTACCTGGCTGACCTACGACCCGAGAGAACCATATCTTGTCAGATTGTCCTCAAACAGGAACCCACCAACTTCTGATAAGCATTGCCACTGCCACTTTTACATTTATCTCGGAGGTTATGTTTATTTACGTTTATCTTGGAGGTTACGTTTTAGTTGCCATATGATTCACTGTCTGCCGGCTTGCCGGTTGTCTGTCTTACACAACTACCAACAAGCCAGTTTTCATGAAACTTGGTGGAGGAAAACCCCATTACAATCTGGAGCGGATCCAGGATTATTAATTGTACTTCCTTTAACATTGCAAAAGCAGGTATTTTTCCACATCTGCCAGCCTTGGATGAGGTCTGAGACTACGCTCTGGGTGCCCTTTTAGTTTGTTAGTTTTAGTCTACAAAAAATTGTAAAAGATTCAATGTTTGTGTTCTTGTGAAAATAAATACTTGTAGAACTTCAAAGTCTATTTGTCACCTGCATTCCCTGATTCCCAAATGCAATTCATTTAGTTTCTTCCTTTTGTATGATACACGATTTACAGAAGTAGGTCTACTTAAACACGTCTTCGTGAGTTTTAAATAGCTTACAAGATGCACATTTCATTGACAACAAAGAGAGGATTTATCTTTCAACATCTGATTTATTTTTGAACAATCCCAAAGCAGGTCTCACAGAGACTACTTTGAATAACACATTATGCAATAAATACACAGGAAGGTCGCCGACATTAGAATTGATACAAAAATTATTTACAAACGTGGATAGTGCAAAATAAGAAAGAAAGGAAAAAAACAAAATGACAGACATGAACTTGATAGATTCTTGCATTGTAGTTATCAGATGTAATGACTTACACTGCCCCCTGGAGGAAGGTCGATGAAGTCCATGTACCAGGGAATGCTCTGCTGTCTGACCCAGCCATGTGTCAATCATTGATCATTTGGGAAAACATCAATGGCTTCATCTTAGCATCAGCTGTTATTATTTAGGGGTGTTCCAAAAAGCTTGTTTAAAGGACAGCAAAACAGACATTAAGAATTGTCAACATGCAATCATTAGAAAAAACGGGATTCTGCTGATCTTTGCATTACAAGCACCAAAAGTAAACCCCTCTAGTGAAATGCATTCGGATCAGACAGACAGATCATTGGTTTCTCCTCCGCGGAGGAGAGGAGCTGCAGGTGCGGAGGGAGGAGGTGCATAATCTTGGGGAAAAACGTATCCAACGAAGGACGTGAAATGTGTAAGGTGCAACCGCCCCGGGCTGACGGTCACAGGTAACCTACCCCTCCGCCCTGAGAGCTAGCGACATTAGCACCATCCGATATATCTCCTCCAATCAAAAAGCCACTTCCTGTTTGGGTCTCAGAACTCCACGAGGCCTAAAGTGCACTCGTTCAGCTGAACGACATAATTTACTCTCACCGTACAGGGAAACAAACAAAATCTCCTTGCGGTATTAAAACATATACATACATATGAAAACAAACAAACACCATGCATATATTGGAAAGAATAGTCTTTTCTTGTTCTTTGTATAAAATATGATTCAAGTTATTTAACTGGGCCCAAGGTGAAGGTTTTCTGTGGAGCCCACCGGTTGCTCCAGAGGCACGTGCCACGTGGACTCGCCAGAAGAGCAGAGATACTCTGCATCCTGCAGTCGACAGCCGGCCCTGCAGCAGCTCTGCTCAGATGAGAACGCAGTCTTGGCCCAGTCCAGGCCAGG
>NC_045161.1:17076791-17099291 GCF_900700415.2 Clupea harengus | reverse complement strand
AGTAACTAGGCCAGAGGTCAATTTAACATTAGTGTTTGACAAGTGGGTTGAGGCAACACCTCTCTCATTGTGTCCAATCTCACACACACACACTTCATAATGTTTGCTTTTTCAGGGGGGGAGAGTTAAACACAGCCTTAGTACTACAACACCACGGATCCACACACACACACACACACACTTTATAATATGCCCATAATGCATCTTACCATGGATGAGGTCTTCGGTCTCAGGAATATCATGGAAGATCTTGTGGAATGTTTTGTTGTGCTTAATAAAACTCTGCACAAGAGAAGACAGAAACCGTCGAGATTGGTGAGCATACCTGTGTGTGTGTGTGTGTGTGTTTGGTTGAGTTAATCAGTGTATGGTGTGTGTATATATGTATGTGTGTATCAGCTCAATAGTATACTCACACTTCTGGAGCCAATACTGTCGGTCCTTTCAGATGATCGATCAATGTCAAATGTCTGAGACCTGGAGGACAGCAGAGAGGCATATTAACATCAACACACACACTCGCTCTAGTAGTAATGTTAAACTGATGAGGTCCATAAATCAGATACACAAACAGGGTACACACACACACACACCCACACACCTGATGGGGAGCAGCTTTGGACTTCTGGGCTGCAGGCTCTCCAGCTGAGACTCCTCCAGACTCAGAGCTTTGCGCGGCTCCACTTTCTTCAGTGACTTCCCCTTCCTCACCTTCCCACCAGGGACAGGAGCCCCCTCCACCGTATAACTGAGAGAGAGAGAGAGAGAGAGAGAGAGAGAGAGAGAGAGAGAGAGAGAGAGAGAGAGAGAGAGAGAGAGATTGATTACTTCACTCTAAGCATGATGATCACCTGACTAAGGCTGCACGATTATGGCCAAAATCATAATCGCGATTATTTTGATCAAAATTGAGATCACGATTATTTATCACGATTATTCATTCTATCATTTTGTGCATAAAAATCGCCCAAATTCCCCTGTATTTTGGCCTGCATTCTTTCAAAAAACACAACAACGATCGCAATGATGAACAAACATTAATTAAAAAACAAAACCACTGAAACCACTGTCACGTCTGCGCTGATCTCGCTCCGGCCACGCCCCCCTGTTCAACAGTTGACGTTGATCTGCCAGTAGGTAACATGGCTCCTAGCTAGCTTTAAGCTTGCTGCTAGTATGAAGTGTTGAGCACTACACAGTAAACAACAGTAATATCAGTCACAAAGATCATTTTATTGAATTTGTTCATCATTCTTACAGTTAGCCCTTGTAATTGCAAACGTGGCTTGTCCTCTCATGTTATTACATTGTATTGTTTAGCTGCTAGCTTGCTGATCTAGCTAAGATTCTAGAGCTCCGCTGACTGCCTCAGAAGATTCCTGCGCTAGCAAGAAGCCTTTGCTTGCTTACTGTTGTAGCTAGCAGTGTTGAAAGCAGTAAAAACACCCTGATCATGGAATTTAACATTGAAACATTAAAAGTCAACTTTGAAAACTCAGCAGCAAGAGCTAGCTACAACAGTTGGCAAGCAAAGGCTTCTTGCTAGCGCAGGAATCTAAAGCTAGCTAGTAGCTAGCTATGTTACCTACTTTGTCATTAAATATCAGTCTTCACCATACAAACACATGGCATATGTAGCTACGTAACGGAGTTTGGTAAACGGTAGCTTATATTTCTTATGTAAAGTAGTATTTATTGTTACACCAGGTTCTATTGCTCGTAGCTTGACTATTCTCTCCCTTGTACGTCGCTTTGGACCAAAGCGTCTGCTAAATGACTAAATGTAAATGAAATGTAAACGGTCGTCCTGAATATGAGACTCTCCTGTCAAATCTGGACCAATCAGACTGACGCCTCGCAAAATCACATCAACCATTATTGCTGGTTACATAAACGGTGTTATCGGATGGTACAGTGTCTATTTCTCTGTAACTTTAAAACAAATCTAAGCGAGAAAACAAGGAATTATTTACATACAAAACACAGCTGTCAGCGGAGTTTGGTCCGCCATCTTTATTTACAATTTGCAGTTGCCGGAGGGAGCTGGCGCACAGTTGTATGGATAATAGGCAGCTTCAAGGCTGCATCAATGCTACCTTGAAAAATTACCATCACTCGGTCGATTTCAAGGTATCTTATAAACCCGGAAGAGACAGAATAACGGTTTTCGAGCACGCATTTTAATCGCAGACGATCATCCTCATTTAATTGTGGCAGCCAAAATCGTGATCGCGATTAAAATTCAATTAATCGTGCAGCCCTACACCTGACACACAAAACACTTTCACCCCCCCAGACATGTGCGTGTAGCCAGACAATATCCAGAGAATCAGGTCTGGATATTGTCCAGAGTTTCCCTTCCACACATGTAGCAGAAAACAGAGATTGTCCGTGTCAGACGTGTTCTCTACCACTAGAAATACTGTTTGGTGGGTTACAGTAACCCTTGTTGCTGGTCACTAATGGGCGTTTCTAGCTTGTTGTTTCTGGGTTATGGAACTAAACAAGTCGGCTAGACCTTAGTTAACTCGGAAAAAGCTGTTAGCTAACTACAAACACGTAGCTAATTAGTAGCAAGTTTGCAATTGTGAACATTTTCTTGCTAGCCTAAAATGAACAGCTAGCTAATGCACATTAACTATTTTTCTCTTGAATTGTGTTGAATTACATTCAAATTCCTGAGAAAGTGATGCTGTTCAGTTTAGCTAGCTAGCTAGTTGATTGTGCTATGTATTGAAGTTTAAGCAACAAAAAAAAAAACACACACAACAACTGTGACCACATATGCATCATGTGTCAGTGAATGCGAGTGATGTCAACAACATTTACATTCGCTCACTGCGAAACTCGCGGACTGTTACCTGTTGATTTTAATTTGGGCGCCCGTGTGAACAGGTTAAAGCATATGCACACTGCCTACGTGAGTCACGCGTCTCAGGCATGGCTCTAACATCAACGACAAGACAGGCAACTCAGCTGCAACACACACGCCCTAAACAGAACCACAGAACACTGTGCTGCACCATTCCACACACGTCGCCCAGTAATACAAAACCTAACGTCTATGTTGATGACCCAGTCAAAATCCCAACCCACTGCAGCAGCTCAGTGCTTCCGCTAGCTTCACATCAGATCTGATCCGATTATGTACAGTGTAGGCCCTTTGGGATGCATGGCCCGAAGGTCCAGTGTGTGTAGTAAAGACCAGTTTTTGTAGCAGGGGTGGGTTGTGTGTGTTGGAAGTCAGACGTCTACAGCAGACCTTCAGAGCTCCAGGCTGAGAGAATCACCCCCGCCCCCCAAAAGAGGAAACGAGACAAAAATAAAATCACCAGATCAAGAGAGGTCCAGGCCCTGCATCACTGATGAGTAACCAACACACAGACCAGCAGAAAGATGCTGTCAACGCCAACACATCTTTATCTTTCAGACATGGAAAAAAAAAACACACACACCTCTTGTGACCGTGGTACTGGTCCTATGCTGCTAAAGCAGATAGGAAGTGTTTGTGCGTGTGTGTGACAGCTCTTTTTTAGACACTGACGTCTGAGTGTCCTCTTCCCTGCGTGTTCTTAGAAAGACGAGCCCCCCCCCCCTCCTCCCTGTAACTATAGCTGTAACCCTAGAACTCAAGCAGTCTGCGCGCACATCCCAAAACGGCGGCCCAACCCATCTGAGGAGTCTGCCGGATCAGAGCCACACTCATGCCGGAGGGCACGGCCAACAGCCTGCAGTCTACACATCCGATAGCATCGCTGTACGCATCAGCGCCTTACCTGTGCAGTCGATCTCCGAATTTTCTGGACAAGCGCACGCTCCAGGACCTTCTCATATCAGTCCCTCGGTTCTCTGTAGGCCAAGAGTCTCAAACAGGCCCTGCCGGCAGCAGCTCACGTCCACAGCAGAGAACCCCCAGAGATCACACACACACACACACACACACACACACACACACACACACACACACACACGGAGGCCAATGCACCGAAAGACACCGAGGAGCTGAAGAGGAGCCTGACTGAAAGCTGACCCTGAGCTGCCTGTACCCAACGTAGAGCTGAGACCAGTGTGTCTCCTCCAATCACACACACACACACACACACACACACATTCCACACAGAGGAGTGTCTCGGCTGAAATGGTGTGACACCTCAAGCAGGCTGATGTAATGGAACTCCTCCCTCTGTGTGTGTGTGTGTGTTCCAGGGCTTTGCCTGGACTAGCAGAACACTCAAACACACCTGCCTGGCCGTGTCTGTAAAATTCCACTGCTGTAACCGCTAAACTTACCTAGAAAGCGCCACTTTGTAGTCTCAAGTGTTTGGTATACTTCTGGGAATGCCGTCCCCGCAAGGTGTGGATGATGTAAACGTCCTCACCCACACAGTCCACACAGACGGTCAGTGCCGCAGCGAAAGTGTGTGTCTGTACGGAGATGTCTGTATTGACTGCACATGTGCGAAACTGAGTTTGCAGTAGTCCCCATATGCTCAGTACAATAAGGTCGTAGTGTGTACGCGCTCAGATTGGCCACAACAGCACCAAAACGAGCATATTAGGACACACCGACGAGCACGGACCTATCCGTGTTGTGCAAAGCCATTTCCACAGTACCCAAGTGTACCTCAGCCTTTACCTCTAAGGACTCACTACACACACAAGCTCAGAGAGAGAGAGGAATGCGATTAAACGCATCATTATCCCAGATGAGAACAAAGGAAAGAGACTAGACTACGAGAGAGAGAGAGAGAAAGTGCCCAAACCAGACACCACAGGCCCTTAAGTGAGCAAACTGGTGTGTGTGGGTGTGTGCACGCATCCAGGAGCACAGCGTCAGTAAATTGTATATCTCCAGAATTCCTCCTGCCTTTGCCTGTGTTTCTGTGTTAAGTGATGGCGTGTCCTATTTATCCTCCTGGCAGTGGTGTGTGTGTTGCGTGGTGACCGCCTGGGAGCTGATGTCCATTCCAGGCTGCTCCATCTGCTGCCTGCCGGCACTTTGCCTTCAGTCTGCTCTGTGTGTGTGTGTGTGTGTGTGTGTGCACACATCACACACACACACACACAAACACGGTCCCTTTCTGTCACAGCCGGTTTAAAACTCATGACATCACGCCACAGCATAAAGAGTCAGTAAAACACTGCCTTCTTGGCATGTGAGATGAGTATGTCCACAACCTGATGTGTCCATGTGTGTATGTTTGTGTTGACAGACAGAGTTGATAATAGAGTTGACTGTGCTGGTCATTAGATTGGTGGGGTGATGTGTGGAGTTGATAATAGAGTTGACTGTGCTGGTCATTAGATTGGTGGGGTGATGTTGCGCTGTAGAGCAGCGGCAATCACATGTCCAGAGTCCTCTGCGTTTGGGACGTGGTGTGGCAGTGGGGACGTACACACACACACACACACACACACACACGAGTGACGTGTGTGACGTGGCGCAACAAGCACACTGGCCCTCATGACTTATTGACTTAAGGCCTCACACTGCCAACATGCATCAACACTCACATGGCCCTCATCACACACAGTGTCAGATTACACCACTCTGTGATTGGAGCACACAGTCCTCAGAGATCAGGCCATACCAGTCCACAGGCAGGCAGAGGAGGAGTTGGCCTCACACGTTCCTCCAACCGACCACCACTCAAAAGGGCTTTATCCATGTGACCTAAAGACAGGCAGCCAGGAGAAAGAAAGCTTGGCCCCTCACATACAGAGTGGGAAGTGCATGTTCGTGCAAGGAAAATATATCTGATATAATGTTATCAGAACACAGTCAGCCACAAGTAGCGCGTGCGCGCACACACACACACACACACACACACATACACCTGGTCTGCATGTTGCTTCCTGCCCAGAAAGGCTGAAACAAGCAGAAAGCAAAAAGGCTGAGAGACAAACACACTCGCAGTGTGTGGCGTTGAGACACGGAAACGCAGGGAATGTGGACGAGCCTACATCAGGTGGTCCATGAGGAGCAGATGGTGGGAGTGTTTGCCAACACGCAGGTGACAAACATAATGTTCTCCTCTCGCTCCTGAGGAGAGACCACGCCCCGTACCACACACACACACTCACTTTATCACATTATGCCACCAACACACACCACAATCACATAACCCTGAAGGCCACATAACCTAACCTACAAGGCCATCACATAACCTACAAGGCCAAGAGATGATGGCTGTATAAGCAGATACTAAAGATCAATTTCTCCTCAAGTGCACGCACACACCCACACACACGGCCAAAGGCTGATTTCTGCTTGTGTTGAAATCAATGAAGCATAGCATCGTCCCCTACACCATAGCCTGCGCCATAGCCTGCCGCGCACCTCCCCAGACATGGAACTACACACTGCGGCGACGCAGACAACAACTGCGATTGGTTCCGCTTACCCAACGCTTGGGATTGGTCCGCTTACCCGACGCTTGGGATTGGTTGCTTACCCGACGCTTGGGATTGGTTGCTTACCCGTGGACAGTTAGCTTCACAAATCACCTCAGACGTATTTTTGGGTTACAATAACAGAGTTATCAGACTGTACAATGTCTATTGTCTACGGAGTTCGGTCCGCTACTGTTTATTTCTTCCAACTACAAGTTAACGTTACGCAGACACACCAGCACTCTTCATACAACCATGAATCAGCCTTAACACTTGGGAGACCGAGGTCTGTTAGACTCTTTTAGGTAGTCTGACATACTAAAAACATTGACGCAGAAGTGGCATATATGATTATAATTCTAGAAGACCTCAGCAATAACAACATGAGAGTAATTTTAGTTCTATTCTCCTTACAAAATGCTAATTACTTTTTTTGTTTCGAAAAGTAGAAGATTCAAAGTTTCTGGGGGTGTTATTTTTATGTTTCTAGGACGAAAAGTAAAATGCTTTAAAAGGCATATTGCAACAAGACGAAAATATTCCTCCAGAGGAATACCATTTCCCAAGTGTTAAAGAGTGTATTACTGTGATACAAGTTTATATGATCTAAAACAGCAGCAGCCTTGATGGCAATACTTCAAGTGCTGTCTGACAGATATCCTTTCTTCACGTTAAATACAGAAATACTTTTCCCATCATGCCACAGCTGGTTTAACAGAATAAAAAGACCCTGCATCTTTTAAACAGCATAACTATGGGCACCTGACCCCACTGGACTCCTCCACCCTGTAGTGTCACAGGGGACACCACTCCTCAGCACCCCGGGCCCTCACTCACACCTCACACTCAGCCAGCAGAGAAGACCACAGCCAGACACAATGCTCAGAGGACAGAGAGGACCACAGCCAGACTCAATGCTAAGGCCGTGGAGGAGAGGCAGCCCAGACTCCATGATCAGGCCGTGGAGGAGAGACAGAGGACAGAGAGGCAGCCCGAGTGTCAGATGGAGCAGCGACACCCCTGGAGAGGCAGAGTGGCACAGTCTGAGTCAGAGTGAATGAAGCAGAGTGAAGACGGAGTGGCACGGTTTAGTCTGGGCACAGGGAAGAAGTCTAAAGTCTAAGAGAGTGAATAGGCATCTGCATTAGTTTGCACTGGAATTCCTTCTCTTTCAGCTCTTTCTTCAAAACCTCAGCTGCTAGTCAGGCAGAAGGACTCCACAGACAAGCACACAAACACTGTCAAGGCACGAGCGTACAGCGTAACCATGAGCGCTTAATGTAACCCCCCCCCCCAGGCCTGAGACGACCCTCTGGGTTCCTACCTGTGGCTCTTCACCCCTGGGGTCACCTCTTCTCCCTCAGTTTGAGGGGTCGTCGCCATCACGCGCTCCATTAGCACACAAAACCAAAACCAGAATCATGGAGCTGCCTTTACTGCGTCCGAGTGCCAATGAGTGTTTAAGTGTGTGTGCGCGTGTGGTTACGGAAGCGGCAGGATATCAGTGTCTAAAGGTCTCAGTTTTACAGCCCTGTTTGCCGCAAAATAATAAAGCAGAGTTGAAGGTTCCGCATGCGCAGAGAGAGGAGAGGGACAGGGAGAGAGGGAGAGAATGTATGAGGTTTGCATTAAATCCTCCGGAGTCAGTCTGCGTTGCCTTGGCAACAGGGGGAGGTTTGGCTGTAGGAGGTGAATCACTGACTAATATTCCAGTTCTCTCTCCAACGGTCGGTCTCTCTCTACCTTTCCCTCTCACTATTTTTCCTCCCTCGCTTCCCTCTTCCACCATCTCTACCTCTCCTGTCATCAGACCCCTCCCTTACAGTAGACCCGACCCAGTCAACGCGGGGTCTGACCGTCCACACCGGGCCCTACAGCCTCTCCCCGGGGTGAGGGCCCCAAGGCCTCTGAGGCTCCCCTCCCATGTCCACGCAGGAAGTAGAGGAACAGGAAGTGAGTTTAAATAAAAACACCAGCCACGCCTGCAGAAGCTCACTGGGCCAGCGGGTACAACACACACACCTTTCTCAGACACTTAAGCAAATGCGCGCACACACACACACCTTTCTCAGACGCTTAAGCAAATGATGGGAACATAACAGCCATGAATGAGATCAGGTGGCTTAGCTGCTCAAAGATGAAGTCATTCAGGAGTGTGTGTGTGTGTGTGTGTGTGAGAGAGAGAAAGCTTAAGTTCATCAGCCCAACCAGTGACTACTGTGCCTCTCCTCAGAAGATAAAGAGGGATGACTGACTAACACACGTCACGAAGGACACTTCAGTCAGCTGATCACAAACAAGACGTGGGACAGTCAGTGTCCTACTGATCCATAGAGCATGAGCTCGCTGTGTGTGCGCTCCTGGTCAAATAAGTCTCTCTGACTCATAATGCTTCACATTAACCCACGCCAACAATAACTTAATCCCATGTCCTCCTCAAGTGTCTTTGGAGTGTGTGTACACACTCGCTCAGCTTCCGGGGGATCTCCAAGCTGGACCAACCCAAACAGCACCCCATTTCTTACACACACACACACACACACACACACACACACACACACACACACACACACACACACACACACACACACACACACACACACACACACACACACACACACACACACACACACACACACACAATTTTTTACAAACTTGTAGGCCCAGTCAGACATGAGAACATGGTGTGACTGAGCTTGACAGGCACATAACATTCTCAACTGCAGCTCTGCTGGCAAAGGCATGGGCCTTTGGGACTGGGTGAGAGAGAAAGTGTGTGTGTGTGTGTAACAGAGAGTTGCTAATTGGTTATTATACAACATAAAGGTGTGTTACTCTAACCCGACACCACATAGAGAGATAGTGAGTGAGTGAGTGTTACTGGTTGTACTCCTGGCAGGTCTCTCATCTGCTCACCCTCAGACAGAACCAGTACTCAGGTTCCACTATGAGGAAGAACCAGCACTCAGGTCCCACTATGAGGAAGCACCAGTACTCCGGTTCCACTATGAGGAAGAACCGAGAGCCAGAGGTGCCTTACCATCAGCCCCTCCCAGATCTCTATGCACTAAACTTCCTGGTAGTGATGTAAGGGTGGAATGTCTGTGTGTGTGTGTGTGTGTGTGTGTGTGTGTGTGTGTGTAGTAAGTCCTTTCAGCCCTTCTAGAATGCAGTCTCATTCAGTCAGGCAAAAAGCCTTCAGGGGCTCTGGACAAAAGCTCTGGTGATGAGTGGGACCCAACCACAGGTGTCAGCAGGATCCAAAGCCATGCCTGACAGGTGGCGCCATCTACTGGCCATTTCCAGGAGACTGCACCTTCAGCCACTAAATGTTGAGGAAACTGCCAAACTAGCCAAAAGACCGAAAAAGACCAAAAGACCAAGAGCACAGAGCAGATGTGTAACATGAAGAGCGTATGAGTCAGATGACCAACCCTTTCCCCATACGTACACATACGTACACATACAGCTTCCTCATACTTCCATACACATACAGCTTCCAGTAATCTGCATTGCCTAACAGTCCAGTGTTTCACCACTCTAATGGACAAGGCTGTAAAACTAACTCAAGATGGCAAACTTTGGTCCATCAAGGCCAAAATAATCTCAGCAGGAACAATATTTAAGCTTCAGCCATCAGGCATCACCCAGTGTGAGTGTGTATGTGGGTTTAAGTGGGTGTCAGCTAAGTGTGTATGTGCCTGCGTGAGTAGTGTGTGTGTGTGTGGGTTTAAGTGTGTGTCTAAGTGTGTGTCAGCTGAGTGCGTGTGTGCCTGCGAGAGTGCATGTGTGTGTGTGAACTGGGTACACTGTACTGAGATTTAAAACAAAGCCACTACAGGCAGCGACAGCAGCAGGCTGCTATTCTGGCATTACACTAAGAGCTGTGTGTGTGTGTGTGGTGTGTGTGTGGTCACAGTCAGGCGGTTGATGCTCTTCTGCAGTGTGACTGTCGGTCAGAACAGAGGGCCTTTTCTTTTAAAACACCCAACGGTTCTTATCCAGAACGCTAGAATTCCCACCTGAATTCCGCATGATCTGGGAAAGGGCCAAGACACGGAATTTAACCCTCCCTTCAGATGGCCAGATCCCTCAGCTGAGGATGACGCAGAGGATACGCACGCATGCACGCGCACGCACACATGCACTCTTAAAATAAATATTCAAATATTTTACTTAAAAAGAGCAGAACTGCAAGCTTCTTCCTCCTTCCAGCTGCACTGCTGTAATGTTGGTATTTCTCCTTTTCTGTGCCACACACACACACACACACACACACACAGGCGCACGCACACACAGGCACATACGCACACACAGGCACACACACACACACAGGCACACACACACACAGGCACACACATGACTGGATTTTAGGCATGAAGCCTTGATGAAAGCTAAAGCCTAGAGCGAGTTTCATGCAGAATTTGGCAGCCCTCTGTGAAGTCCAAAAAGGGCCCTTGGAGGAGGAATACCTTGAACTTTCTGGCGCCTTCAGGGCCAACGCCGGAGGGGGAGAATCATTAACACACTAATGACAGAGCACCCCGTCCTGCACTGACAGGCCCCGCCCTCGCTGCAGAGAGATGTGGCTTTGGGCAGCGCTACAACCCCACAGCTAGCCTGCAATTCAGTCTCCACTGACAACCTTAGAACATAGTTTATGAATGTGTGTATGTGCGTCTATGATCTTTTTCAGACAACAGACACGCCACCTACGGGAGTCACCACACACACACGCGCTCCTTCCTCTCCTCTCTCTGCCCCACCCAGACTAATGAGAGCTTTCCGGCATCTGTGCACGACAGCCTTTCACTGCCCACACACAACCCACCCGGCTTTCCCTGCAAGTGCTCTGTAAAAAACTGCATGTTACTTATGACACACAGACATGGAAGTGTACCACACACCGCCTCTGCCCACAGTTTTGCAGGGAGCTCATAGGGCAAGGCAAGGACTGTGAGAACCC
Organism: Clupea harengus; assembly: GCF_900700415.2. Classification (NCBI taxonomy): domain Eukaryota; kingdom Metazoa; phylum Chordata; class Actinopteri; order Clupeiformes; family Clupeidae; genus Clupea; species Clupea harengus. The sequence continues at coordinate 17,087,932 of NC_045161.1, read as the reverse complement.
TCATGCTCCCTCAGCCAAGCAGGCACCTGGCACACCACCTGTGCCCGAATGGCAGCAGTCAGAGGTATTAATAGACTGTAAACACAACATGGCTCTCACGTCTCTCCATTTACTAACACTAACCACCCAGGCCACTCCGTGTGGAGAAGGACATACACTGGCGGGCACACAGGTGCCGTCTGACCCGTATGGATGGCTTCATGGTGTAACACATCTCTTCGCAGGGGAAGTCGGGGGATTATAAATTAGGATTGAGTACGGAGGTGTGCCTGCGTGCGGCAGATTTTATGGAACAATGACACGAGCGTGACCATCACCTCTTTATCTGGTGGAGGGTATTTTCGGCTCCCGAAGGCGCTATCAGACCGGTGTAAACAAAGTAATGACATGGGGATTTTTCCAGTTTACACAGCATCACTGGGTAAAGAAATGTATCACTAAGAGCGAAAAAACAACCCTCCAATTTCAAGGGAAACTCACAGTTAACCTGGAAATTCCAGTCATGCCATACGAAACCACTATGTCTAAGAATCATTTCACTATCTCAAAAAATCCCTAAAACACATCTTTAACTGTGCCTTCGTCTGCAGCTCTCAAACGGAATGTAATGTTATCTTTACCCTTCTTCAAGGCGCTCATGAAGCAACCAAATTAGCACCAACACAAATAAGGGGGAGTCAGTGAGACAAATTGCAACACTAGCTATTGGTTTCACTTAATAAAGCAACTAACTTTATGACATTAGTCATTAGCCTCCCCAACATTCAATGCTAACGGCATACATTCCGTCCCAAGTACCAGCAATATATCGATAGAAAATTATAGGGAACACTGGCAGAGGGCTGCTTAGGTTGGCTTTTAAAATGCCAACGTGTAACGTAAAGTTACATAGAAGCTAATTTGGCTAGCGCAACTTGCTAGCTTGGCTGGTTAACGGAAGGCCAGATTGCTTACTAGCAAGTTATCCAGCTAGCACTCCTTCTACAATTGCCTATCAATAAGTAACTTTTCGTATCAATGACTGAACACACGGTAACATCACATACAAGTATAAACTACAGTTCAACATTAACTCCAGAAGAGCAGTGTCATTATTTTCGAGCATAACGGCTGGGAAGCTAGCATCAACATAACGGTATCAGATAGGACAGTTTAGCAATCAGCTAACGGCATCTTACCTCTCCTTCATGAAATGTTTGATTTTGAAAATAGCTTTCTCGTCTATCTTCCTTAAAAAGGTTTTCAACCTTTCCCTCTTGTTTTCAAGCATTCTATCTCCAACCGGTGTTCGATCCAGGATCAAAACACCACTGCCGGTCTCCCGTCACCTAAGATTTGCTTGGCTAGATTTCTACTTCTTTCCTCCTTCGTCCACCATCTCTATACTCATTAAGAAAATGAGTCTGAATCGGACCAAGTCTGACAGCCAATGAGCAGCGGCTATGAGCTAGAAAAAAACAGTCATGTCACCCCGCATCTTTCAATCACAGAGCGGCTCTCGAGTTCTCACTCCACCCATGACCATATTTGGAACAAGGCCACGTCCTTCTGCTATCAAATTAACTTGCTTGGTAGGGTGGGGTCTCCGAAACAGAGATAGGGTCGCCTACGAGAAGTACAGGATCAGCCTTTGCACTCTTGTACATGTGACACTGATGCATACTGTTATCATAACAGTCTAACTTACATGTTCCGCAGTACTGTCTCTGGCCTTCATGCCTCTGGAATTGATTTGATAACCCTTGTCCTTGATATTATCTATTCTGCTGATGCGATAATGCAGGTGTGCTGTGTGTTGTTATTGTAGAATTGGGAGAAGATGGACCACCACTGTGTTTTCCAAAACAAGCTTTCTTTAGCTGTTCTCTCCCCACGTTATACACTACAGCAATAGAGTTGTATAAGAAGCCGGTAGAATAGAAAGCAAGCATACAGCTATAAGAAGCCGGTAGAATAGAAAGCAAGCATACAGCTATAAGAAGCCAGTAGAATAGAAAGCAAGCATACAGCTAAAGGAAGCTGGTAGAATAGAAAGCAAGCATACAGCTATAAGAAGCCAGTAGAATAGAAAGCAAGCATACAGCTATAAGAAGCCAGTAGAATAGAGAGTAAGCATACAGCTTGGAAGCAGGTAGAATGGAGAGCGTTGTTTAGGTTTACCTACAGGTGTGTGTAGCTGTAGCCTACCTGTAGTGGTTTGGGAATATTGTGTGTAGCTGTACCTGCAGTATTTGGGAATTTTGTGTGTATGTTTAACTCAAGTGGTTTGGGAATGTCGCGTGTAGCTGTGTTTTGACTGTAAACGTCTCTGACGGTCATATCAGCATGCTGCATGAGCTAATGCATGTTCAACTCAGGGAGGGAGGGTATCATTTCTCTCATGTGAAAGTCACTCCACCCTGGTGGCCAGGACGACAGCCTTCATGACTCGAATACAGGTTACAACATCTTATGCACAACCATTACTTTAGCCTGTCATATTTGATCTTTACAAAGCTGCCATGGCCTGGCACTTAAGGCTGTGGAGAGCAGAGATAACCTCATACTGAGGAAGGAGGTCATTGCATAGCTTACACAGAGAGGAGAACTATCACCTAAATAAAATGTATATCTAATAAAAATAATAAAAATCCAGATCTAATAATCTTCTGCCTGTCTATCTGCCTGCCTGCCTGTCTGCCTGTCTGCCTGCCTGCCTGTTAGTCTTCCCATCTGGCTCTGTTTGCACACAGAGTACTTTCACAGGAGCTATATTTGTCCTATCAGAGCCGAGCTGGGCTGTGTAGGGCTAAAAAGCCTCAACTGAAGGTACACGAGTCCGAAGAGGCTTCTAAGAGGGCTTGCTGGACAGACAGGCTCACATTACAGAGCTCCATTTAGGGCAGAGGGGCAGAGGGGCTGAGGGGTCGAACACCGGAGGTACTGTTACCGCACCTACACAAACTAGACGTGTGAACATCAGGCCTGCCCAGCTCAGCACACACACACACACACACACACACACACACACACACTCACACACTCGCTCGCTCACACGCACATACACACATACACACACACACACACACACACAAACTAGACGTGTGAACATCAGGCCTGCCCAGCTCAGCACACACTTTTCAGCCACAAGTTTGCCTGTTTGATGAAAGTGACACATGTTGGTCAGCAAACACAGTACATGCAGATTCACACCGTCTGAGTCACACTGTCATTTGTGAAAGTACACATACTGTGTGTCCTGGGGGTCTTATCAGGTGAGAAATGCTTTCCCCCTCTATCAGCAATGTGCAATTTGCTGACCTTGGGATGAAACGAACCTTGACCTGGAAATAGTTTTACGATAAGAATAAGATTAACATGAGGGCCACTGCCATAAAACAACAATGACTTGAAGAAGACGAAAGAGAAAAGAGAAACGTCTGCTCTCAGTGGGCAAATACGCAGGTCTCTATGCACAGTTACAAACTTAGTTTCAGAAAAATACCTTTCTGCTCTCTATTACGGTTTGCTATCAGCTCTTAATTTGTCAGTTGACACTCATCTCCGATATTAACATGCCTGTCATGCATTTTTTTCATGGTTTGGCTTGGTATGGCTTGGTATTTATTTAAAAAGGTTGTCATGGAGAGTAACTGAGTTTGTCTGACACATTCCATTGGAGACATTCCATTGGTGCATTATGGCTGTGGAATATAGACTCACATGGTGCATTATGGCGGTGGAATATAAGCACACAGTGCATTATGGCTCTGTGGAATACAGACGCACATGACATGGTGCATTATGGCTGTGTGCAACAGTGGAAAATAGCGCACATGGTGCATTATGGCTGTGGAATATAGACGCACATGGTGCATTATGGCTGTGGAATACAGACGCACATGGTGCATTATGGCTGTGGAATATAGATGCACATGGTGCATTATGGCTGTGTGCAACAGTGGAATATGTGCAGATGCTGAAGGGGCTCTTTCTCTCTCACAGAGGTCTGTTTATGCCAGTGACTCAGGAGACTGGACTGAACACTAGATGTGTACAGAGAGGTCATTGTCTCTAGCTGTGTCTGTAACTGTATCTATTCAACCAACAAAATGATCTGTCTCTGTATTTGCATTTGGATAGAAGACCAGAAGTGGGTTTAGCTTAATGTCGTGTTAAATCAGGCATATGTTGTCGTGTCTTACCTAATATTTTTCCGTCACAACAAAGGCACAATATAAAGCTGTCACAGCACTTGCTGGGTTTCCATCCAATTATTTAATGCAAATTAACGCTTAAACTTACCATCAAATCTTTTCAAAAGAAATGTGCAAGCTGGAAAGAGGCGTAGGGTAAAATTAAGTTGGTTGATGGAAACGGGGTTTAGTCACATCAACAAGGGATTTGTTGTGAGTTGATCACGTTTTCCTGTTAAAGTTGCCCTAGACAAGTTTTAAACCCACAGATGTTCACAACTCATGAGGCCTGTACTGTATTTTTAAATCTGCATAGCACACCTGATAAAACCCCACACAGACATGTATCTGCTGAATTTTCATGAATGTTCTTAAAATATGCAAATGTTTTGGGTAGAAACCAACTCCTATCTCCTGTTGAAGTTTTACATTGCTGGAACTAAAGTCAAAAACAAGCTTGAGAGAATACCTTTAGCCTTTAGTCAGTTTAAGCATCCAACACACACACACACACACATACAACACAGTCCAGGAGAGTAAACACACTGTCTAACCTCCTTGTTCCACAGAAGCACGTGCATGTTACCCCACCTGCGACGAGGTATGACCAGCACATGCCTAGGCTACAGGGTGAGTCAGAGACGAGAGGCTTGGTATTTAAAAAGTGTCATTATTTCACCATTGTCCAAGCTGCCTGCTGTGCACTGACTCGGTGAGGCAAATCAGATATGGCGATCCACTTCACAGTCATGTCTCGGTGAGGCCAAACAGATATAGCGATCACTTGTCAGTCATGTTTAGGAGCTAAGAGAACAGACATAGCGATCACTTCTCAGTCATGTTTAGGAGCAGGATTGGGGAGTAACGGAATACATGGAATGGCATTATGTAATTAGGATACAAAAAAAGAGTAACTGAATTCCGGTACAGTTAAAAAAAAAAAGAAGACGTAATTAGATTACAGAGATACTTTTAGCAAAAATGGGATTATTAACACGATTACAAATAGATTATCATCCACATGCGCACTACAACACGTCACGAGAAGACAACAGAGAAAACTACAAGTCCATTTGATGACCTCGAGTTCAAAAAATGCTTTCCCTGGCTGGAAATATCGACACTATTTTGTCCTCGAAGCTGAAAGTGGGAAGGACATAACAGTGCAGTGCACCTTATGGCTCCCCGCGGTGAAAATACTGTCGTTGTCCAAGGACAATTTTCATGAAGCATTTACAGGCAATACAAACACTTCTAACGTCTACACAGACATCCAGTTAGCTAAGGTTAAAGTTGGTTAGCTAACCTGTTAGTAACCCGTAATGAAAAAGGCGGACTGTGATAACTTTAATTATCGCGTTTAAATAAAACACAAACCCCTGACCGAAATATGTTCGTGGCCGTTTAATTGAAGTTTCAGCGTGATCTTTGACAGTTCAGAAAGTGGACACTTGATTCATTAAAAATACTGTGGATGTTCTAAATATGTGCTGATTGAATTTTGTATTAGCCTATGCTTTGTAAACTGTGGTGTTGTGCACTTTCAATGTAGGTCTGTAAGCTGAATTTGCATAATGACAAGCAGATGTGTCTTTAAAGAACACTGAGCAGAGGGCAGGTTTAATTCTTAAAACTTGTTTTCCTCATTTTCTTTTCTAAGGTTACTTTGTTCTGTTGACTTACAGAATACGCTTAAGTGAAAGCCATCTTATGATGATGCGAGGTCAGACACGGAGTGAAGGGTTTAAGTAGAGAGGTGACAGGTGTGCGTGATTAGTACTCCGGTGATTGTGAATGAGACGGAGGTGCGTGAGTTGAAGTCGAAGAGGGCGTGGCAGGAGCAGAGTTCAGCGCTGACATATATGCACACATCAAACCACAATCACACGGCCCTCATGCCCATTTTCCTTCAGGGCAACAAACTGAACTAGTTCACATTTCCGCCCAGGAGGCCCACTCTATATTGCAAAGGGGATTATGCAACAAGTGTAAAATTATGCAAGGTATTTGGTTGTAATACTGTTGACCGAGTGTTCAACTCCCGCTAAGAAAAGTGGGCAATGACCGTTTTTTTTTTATTTTTGATGGTTCATACTGTCTTCTGTGTTGTCGCAAATGACGTGTGATTCACTAGTAAAATATCTCGGTGAAATGCTGCATTTGGGTCCAAAAAGGATATCCAGACATTCCAATCAATACAGTGGCACATAAAAAGAGCTTTACATATTTAGTATTGAGTTCAGTTTGTTGTCCAACACATAGCTATAACAATATAGTACATTTTGATATTTGTAGCATACTAAGTTCATTTCCTCAGTAATAAGTAGGACGGCCACACCAGATGTTATTTATATAGCACTACTACTGCACAAAAGCAGAAAGTATGTAAACTGAAAAAGCACAGTTTGCACAGTTGCACAGTTTATGACTCTAGCAGTACATGTCTTTGTCTTCAAGGTTGGACCAATGTTTTTGGCATTGAGGAAATCCAAAAGTAACGGAAAGTAATCAAGTTACATTACTTTAATATTGTGATACTTGGATTAGGTTACTGAATAAAAATGTAAACAGGTAATCAGTAATTGTATCGGAATACATTTTTAAAGTAATCCTCCCAACCCTGTTTAAGAGCTAAGAGAACAGATATAGCGATCACTTCTCAATCATCTTTAAGAGTTAAAAGAATGGACATTTTAGCTTGTGGCCTTCCACAAATATGAATCGATTTGATGAAACATTGGCTGACGCACAGACATGTCAATCATGGAGCTGATTTTTTTTGAATGATAAAGAGCAACTTTCTCAAATAGCGTATTGAGATTTAACAAATTAGGGACTTTCGGACCCATACTGTCTGTTTACACTGGGAGCATGTGTGTGTGTGTGTGTGTGTGTGTGTGTGTGTGTGTGTGTGTGTGTGTGTGTATGTGTGTGTGTGTGTGTGTGTGAGTGTGTGTGTGAGTGTGTACTTTCACTGTCAGGTATATCACTACTGAACACACTAGGCGCTTTCGAACCCACACTGTCAGCTTTCACTGCAAGCTGACTCTGGCCCTGGTGTGTGTATGCATGTATATGTGTGTGTGTGTGTGTGTGTGTGTGTGAGTTTGTGTGTGCGTGTACTCTCACTGTCGGGTACATCCACACTGAACACACTGTCTGCTTTCACTGGCAGCTGACTCCGGCCCTGGTGTGTGTATGTGTGTGTGTGTGTGTGTGTGTGTGTGTGTGTGTGTTTGTGAGGACTCCGGCCCTGGCCCATGATTCTTCCGGCAGCCAGCTGATATGCTGCAGGACAGCATGGCGCCGGAGTCTGGGACTGTCTCTGGGAGAACACTGTCACACAGAGACGTAAAAGTGTGTTTCATATTACTGAAAGAGATATAATGGCCTGAACTATAAAGGTAATCATTTTTTTTTTTTTCAGAATTCTACAAAAGGTTTCGATGTAAAGAATATGTCTTGAATATTGACTGATCCTTCATTGACCTGAAGACCTTATGGTTGTGGTCATGAATTAAATAAGGGAGAGTTTCATTGAATCCCCCTGAGTGAAATAACATGCTGTGTCTTATGACATATTCTCTGTTCTGATGACATTGCACAAAAATGTTAAATATTTGTTTACATTTTTCAAAATGACTTGTGTTATGAAGCTTATTTAACACACTCACACACGCACACTCTCACAGACGCACACACACACGAACGCACACACACACACACACACACACACACACACACTTGACATGACTTGTGTTATGAAGCGTATGGGAACATCAGCTGTGTGTCACTCGTCATGTTGTCAGGATGCTGAACTCCGTTAGACCTTCTTTGTGTTAAGACAAACCACAGAAAGAGGTCTTGTTCTTCAGCTCCTCATCGAACTGTGGCTTTGTGTTCGTCAGTCAGGATAAATCATCTCATCCTGAAATACCTTCAGGAACCACAGTAGGCGTTTTGTGCAGCCCAGGAAGCAACAGACTCGGGAACGGATCTTGGCCGGATCGGAGCCAGATCCCCTTCCAGCGCCCCCTGCTGTCTGGCTTGTGAATGCTCAGCTGAGAGCTTGTGCAATTAGGGAATATATATATTACACAGGCCCATTAGTGTGCGGGCGCTGGGGTCAGAGAGGTCACTGTGCTGATGTCTGCTGCGTCACTGGGCTGGAACTGAGAAGCCGCCGTTGTCTCTACGCGCTCAATACCCTCACTGTTTGCATACTGACCTGAGGCAACGTGTGGTGTGATGAGGTGTGTGTGTATGTGATGAGTGTGGTGGGGGCTGTGCTGGCTGGCGTGATGTGTGTGTGAGATGTTTGTGTTTGTGTGATGTGTGTGTGTGGTGGGTGCTGTGCTGGCTGGCGTGATGTGTGTGTGAAATGTTTGTGTTTGTGTTTGTGTGATGTGTGTGAGATGTGTGTGTGTGTGTGTGTGGTGGGGACTGTGCTGGCTGGTGTGATGTGTGTGTGAGATGTGTGTGTTTGTGTGATGTGTGTGAGATGTGTGTGTGTGATGTGTGTTGCTGGCTGGTGTCGTTTTGATATAAAATAACATAATTTGGTGCAAAATGATAATATTATATTATTTATAAAAAGTATATAAAACAAAATAATATGAAAATAAATGTCATAGAATGAAATATTAATAAATACATTTCAAAAGTGCACTTGGACACTTGTTCATTCTCAGCTAATGTGTGTGTGTGTGTGTGTGTGTGTGTGTGGTGTGTGTGCTGGCTGGTGTGATGTGTGTGTGTTGTTCACCATGGGTTTGCTCTGCAGTCTCGAGTGTCTCCCGGGTGTCGGGTGTCCTCTCAGCATGGCTGACCACGCTCGCCTGTCCTGCGTTGCCTGGCAACGCGCATCACTAATTCAACAGGTGGCAGGTAGCAGGGGCAGTGTCCAGCCGGAGAGGAGCGTCCAGCAGCCAGATAGCGCCCAGCAGGCAGGCAGTGCCGTCCTCGTCTCCGCAGCGACCCATGCAGAACGGAGCCGCCGACATGAGCCCGCAGGCGACGCCGCAGGAGCAGGAGCCCCCGGCCCCTCAGGAGCCCCTCCGGGCCGTTCCATCCGCACCCCCCCTCCCCCCGGCCTCCCCGCCGCCCCCCGCCGGACCCCCACCCTGCACACGACCACGCCTGGTCTTCCACACACAGCTGGCCCATGGCAGCCCGACAGGACGTATCCACGGCTTCACCAACGTCAAGGAGCTCTACGCCAAGATCGCAGAGGCCTTTATCATCTCCCCGTCGGAGGTAGGAGCACACACTCATCATCTTATGGTTCTTAGGGTGGAGTAAGGGATGAGTTCTTAGTGTGGAGTAAGGGATGAGTTCTTAGTTTGGAGTAAAGGATGAGTTCCAAGGGTGGAGTAAATGATGAGTTCTTAGTGTGGAGTAAAGGATGAGTTCCAAGGGTGGAGTAAAGAAGGAGTTCTTAGTGTGGAGTAAAGGAGGAGTTCCAAGGGTGGAGTAAGGGATCTGGATAGCGGAAACTGCATGAAACAGTGAGCAGCCTCTGTGTGTGTGTGTGTGTGTGTGTGTTTGTGTGTGTGTGTGTGTCTTTGTTGTCTGTGGCGCTTAGTTTCCCAGGGTAATCTGCTGGCCCAGGATTATTCTAGAAACAGCCTTCTCTCACACACACACACACACACACCCTTTGGGATGCTAAGGCTGTTGATCAGTGGCCAAGTGGAAAGCATATGATGGCTTCAAACGCTGTCAGGGGATCTGTGCTAAAACAGTGTGGCCATTTCTTAGAGCCATTTGTCTCTCAGTGCAGAACAGAGATCAGGGGAGAGAGCGGGAGAGGAGAGAACAGGGCCAGCATTGGCTAACTGAAGCACAGCACAGCACCTTGAAAGCAGGGTGTCCTTCACTGAGTGCTCCCTTATCTGTGCAATGCGGTTGTTACCTTTACACGTTAAGGTCATCACTGTTACATTTCCGTGTTATCTCTCTCAAACCACACCATACAAATTCATTACAGACCCGTCATAAATGTAAAGTTCTCTAGGCAATGACTAAGAAACAAGATGGCACAAAGCCATAACCTATGTCAGGCATACAGTCCTTATTCTTACAATTCTTATTACTTTTACTTGGGCATTTTATAGGTTTGGATATATGTGATCTTTTCATCTTAAACAGTGTCACTATGGCTCATAGATGAAGTTTGTTTCAGATGAGGAACTGAATCTGTTCAACCCCACGATGGCTCATAGATGGAGTTTGTTTCAGATGAGGAACAGTTCTCTCCTTGTGTTTGGGATCAGCTGATCAGAATTTCAGTTGTTTAAAGAGGGATTGGGAAGAGGTCAGAGGTTTCAGAAGGTCTATGGTTAAAATGATGCACTTACTCTTCGGTGGTAAATACATTGCTAATGGCCTGCTAGCACATGTGCTGATACGTATATGCAGGGTGCGATTTGTTGGGGGGGGGGATGGGGGGATTCTCCCCCTCTGTTTTTTACATCCCTACCTCAGCTGGATGAATTTCATCCACGGGGGACAACCCTCAATTATCAAAAAAAAACAATGAAAAAACAGGCAGGTTTTGACAGTCTTCTTACACTTATAGCCTACATCGCTGGCACTAATGTTCACCTGACCCGAACTGTCGGCAGTCTCAGAATTCGCGAACGTCCCCATGCACATAAATACATTGTATACATAACAATATTACATACACGGAAATTAGCATAGCCAGCTAAATACTGTAAGACGATGGCAAAATGAGTCCAGAGCAGCATAGCGTCCTTCTTAACAGGACCCGCACAAAAAAAAATCGAATCCAACCTCTACACAACATAACTAAGTCTGCCCAGTGGAAGAAGTTGTAGTGAATGCCCCACCCCAGGAGAACTCTGGTGATGAAGAGAACTCCGACGTTGATCACGATGCTAGCGTCTCGCAGTATGTGGTTTTCATGATAAAAAATAAATAAAAACATCCCCCCCTCTCTGT
>NC_045161.1:17056791-17071791 GCF_900700415.2 Clupea harengus | reverse complement strand
GAACTCTTAGAGAAAGAGACTTGGTCACAGGTCACAGGTCAGGCTTTTACGGTGAAGTCGTCCTCAACTTCTTTAGAGCACAGATGTAATGGAAAAAGCTGAATTTTGATGTACATAGTTATCAATTACGCATTAAAAAAGGCCTGCTACAAAAGCATCCTTCTACACACACACACACACACACAAATACAAACACACAGACAGTGGCATCCTTCTCATCTAACAAGAGATGCTTTTACAGCTGGTGATTCAGGGCATCCAGAGATCATTTCAGATAAAAACACTGCTTTCAAAGATGCCATTTCACCATATATAATAATGACAGTCCCCACAATTCACCATATATAATAATGGCATTCCCCACATTTCACCATATATAATAATGTGTAGATTAGTGATATTACCTCCTAAATGTGTAGATTAGTGGTATAACCTCCTAAATGTATAGGTTAGTGATATAACCTCCTAAATGTGTAGATAAGGTGTTTAAACTCAGGGGGATTTTTTTCTCTTCGGCAGCCACGACCATTGTAGAGGCGGGAAAAGACAAGAAGAACCCGGACGACTTCGCAGAGGCTCTTGACTTGGTCCTGGGAGACTTCGCCTTTCCAGACGTGTTCCTTTTCGACGTGTGGGGCGCTCTTGGAGACGTAAAGAATGGAAGAATGTAGAAGCTGGGGAAACTAGGAAACAATCACGCCTTTTCATCGGCATACTCCAGAAAGCAGATGACTGGGACTGGATCTGGCCCATATATGAGCCATACATGAGCCAGATATGAACCGTATATGAACCGTATATGAGCCGTATATGAGCTGTATATGAACCGTATATGAACCGTATATGAGCCGTATATGAGCCGGATCAGTGCCAGATCCATTTAAGAGTCAGCTGCTGACTGGGCCATCATGATCCCACATTCACATTAAACCCAGCATGACCCCATATTAACATTGAACCCAGCATGACCCCCACATCAACATTGAACCCAGCATAACCCCCACATCAACATTGAACCCAGCTTGACCCCCACATTAACACTTAACCCAGTATGACCTCACATTAATGCTGAACCCAGGCTGAATAAACACATAAACCTCAGTCACTCTGACTGCACAGCACAGAAGCTCCTCTTTCCTTCCTTATCCTCCATGACAGTGTGGAGTACAGAAGCTCAGCAGCAGATGTGTGCTGATTGGCTGACTGGGCTCCTAGGGGAGACAGAGGAATGTGATGCATGTCTGGAGACGTGTAACCCCCCCCGCCAATTTGGGACAGATGTGCACGACAGAAAACATGACAGGCAAAAATCTACCCAGAGCCGTTGAGGTCAAATTGGCTGCATTGTTGTATCAGCATCACTGCAGGTGGAACACACACATACTAAACTACAGCTTTAACTTTGCTGTGGTGTGGAACACACACATACTAAACCCACACATACTAAAACTACAGCTTTAACTTCCATGTGGTGTGGCCAGCAGCTACAGCGGGTATGTGTGTGTTAATGTGCTGCAGCCGGAGGACTGGTGTTTGCTCCTGCCGCCATGTTGTGCGTCACACACACACACACACACAACCACACACTCACATACACAGACACACATTTGAATAATCAGAAACAACAGAACTTTGTATCAGAGATCCATCTCATAACCAGGACTTGCCAAACACGCTGATGACAAATACCACACAAGTACACACACTCCCCCACATCTCTCTACAGCCAGACTTACAGGGGACCACTGTACACTGCCCAGGGAGTGTGTGAGCATACCACGCATTCCTTCCTGTTAGGTCACTTCCTGTGTGCAGTGGGAAACAGACACCTCCTCATTTCTCAGCCGCTGGTCTATATGTTATTTGGAGAATAGGCCTTCCCCCCTACCACGCTGCAGCCAAGGTAGATTTAAGGTTAAGGTAGATAGGATTGAGTTTCGCTCGCTTTCTCTCGAAACCTTTACTTCTCGCCTGAACAGATGATGGTCTTCACTTCAGTCAGTTATGTTTGATGTGCTTACAGACAGTTTATAAACACTTCAGTCAGTTACGTTTGATGTGTTTACTGACAGTTTTTAAACACTTCAGTAAGTTATGTTTGATGCGTTTACAGACGGTACATAAACACTTCATGAACACTTCTCTTATATATTCGGTGTGTTTATTTAATCTAGTTTATTTGTTTGTTTTCTCCCTCAGATGTCAGATACACACAGTAGTAAATGATGTAAATATGTCTCTCTCTCAAACACACACACACACACACACACACACACACACACACACACACACACACACAGACACACACAAACACACAGTAGTAAAATATGTAAATATGTCCATTTCAATTCATATGAGAAAATCATCGAGAGGATGAAGGGGGAAACTACGAGCATGTTTCATAAACGCAGCGCGACAGTAGTTAAAGTGTTTCATAAACGCAGCGCGACAGTAGTTTAAGTGTTTCATAAACGCAGCGCGACAGTAGTTAAAGTGTTTCATAAACGCAGCGCGACAGTAGTTTAAGTGTTTCATGAACGCAGCGCCGCCGTAGTTTAAGTGTTTTATTGATGATATTGTGTTGGTTTCTGAATGAAGACCTGATGGAATTAGGCATTCTTTCATGTTCCTCATTACCACTTATCACAATAAATGTACCAAATGCACCAAACTTCACTGTTTTCTCATCAATGCAGTTTTACTCACAACAATAACAACAATATCAACAATAACAACAACATCAACACACTCTCGCCCTGTTAAGAAGAAATGCTTGTAGCGGTGGGCTTGATGAGAGACTGCTTGTAGCGGTGGGCTTGATGAGAGACTGCTGGACTAGCTTTTCCACCCACTGGTCTGGTCTGGGGGTGAGAGGGTTGGGATATGGTGGTGGTGGTGGTGGTGGTGAGGGGGGAGGGGGGAGGGGGGGGGGGGTAGTGGGAGGGAGGCATTCCATCTGCTCACAGACATCCGGACATGTAACATCACATTATAATAACCTCAGCAGTCCTTCAACACACACACACACACACTCACACAAACACACACTACACATACACACACACACACGCATACACACACACACACACACACATACACATACACACACACACACACCACACATGCACACATGCACACACACACACCACACACATACACACATACACACACACACACACACACACACACCACACCACACATGCACACATGCACACACACACACCACACACATACACACATACACACACACACACACACACACACACACACACACACACACACACCACACACTCACACACACACACACACACCACACACACATACACACACGTGCGCACGTACACACACAAAAGACAAACACACAGCTCAGTGGTGGGGGACTGTTGTGCTTTCCTTCCTCTGCTGAATGAATATGCTTGCATAATAAGAACTTTTTGGGTGCTTCGTATATAAGGTTGTGCTGTAGCTCAGTGTATACAGAAGTCTGTGTTCTCATGCAACTTAAAAGAAAGTGGAAGACTGCATGCACACACGCACAAGTCCTGGAGGCCAGGAACAGGTGGCCATGCTTGAGATCACAGTGACAGACATCACAGTCACAGTCATCACAGTCACAGACATCACAGTCACAGTCATCACAGTCACAGACATCACAGTCACAGACATCACAGTCACATACATCACAGTCACAGACATCACAGTCACAGACATCACAGTCACAGACATCACAGTCACATACATCACAGTCACAGACATCACAGTCACAGTCATCACAGTCACAGACATCACAGTGACAGACATCACAATCATCACAGTCACAGACATCATAGTCACAGACATCACCGACATCACAATCATCACAGTAACCACAGACATCATCGTCTCTTAAGCAATGGTTTCATCTAGACTGACATACTGAAAGGACGACTTCAGCAGACCACACAACGCTGAAACAAACGTGTGACAATGACATGCTCTGTTAGGACCATGGCACCTGTTAACACACTTTCCTCCATCTTTAGTTCATAGTCATTAGATTCAGGTCAGGTTTCATGGGTCGGTCCGAGAGGCGAGATCAGAGTTCCACCCACAGTCTGAGTGAGTCCAGGGAGAGGAAGCAGAACCTGACCACTCAGACGAGTGAGATGCCCACATCTCTTCCACACGTGTCTCTGTGATGTCTCCCGCTTCAACTGGTGGCCTTTCTGTCGACTGAGAAACCTCCATCCTGTCCAGGCTCTCAACTTCCAAAGATATGACAGCTTTCTTCCGTTACTGACTGACTAACTGCTCAGCTTCCACAGATCTGACAGATTTCTGCTAGAGAAACAGCTGTTGGCTGCCAGCTCCTCAGTCTCAAGTACAGACTCAAACACATCCTTACACAAGCACACACTCAAATACACACACAGACACACACACACACACACACACACACACACACACACACACACACACACACACACACACACACACACACACACACCGACACAGTTACACACATGCATTCACAGACACACACTGAAATACAAAAACACACATGTACCCTTACACACACAGACACATGTGGCCATGACCAGACTGTTCTGAGAGGAGCTTGTTAGCCATGACGGCGGAGGACATACTGAGACGGGCTCCAGATGCGCTCTGACAGCTGCTTACGTTACCGCGCGGTCACATAAACACTTTCCCTGTCCTACCGCCGGGCAAGAGGGACAAAAAGCACCACCATGACAGAGAACCCAAACAAATTAAAACTGAACCTCACAGAAAATGTAAATGAAAGAAAAAAAGAAAAAAAGAAAAGTGTCAGAAAAGTCACACTCTCACACACACTCCTCTTGCTGTGGCCTATCAGTCTGTGAGCAAGGCTAGAAGGAGAGAAGGGGGGGGGCGCAAGCAGTAGCCCCGACCACATACGGGCTTGACGCCCATGGGCGACACGGGTTCGAATCTGGCCCGTTGTCGTTTCTCCTGTCCACTTCACGCCTCTTCTCCCTCTCATTTCCTGTCCCATTCTTCACTGCACTATCGATTAAAGGCAAAAAAGCCCAAAATAAATCTTTTAAAAAAAAAAGGAAAAAGGTCTGGGGGTGGGTCTGGTTGGGGTTTGACTCACGACTCGGCTGCAGGCGTCTCAGCCCCCCCCGCCTCAGCCCCCGGTGTGAGCCCCCCTCCCCCCAGGGAGGCGCGTGTGAGCTTGCGGACGGAGGTGTAGAGCGTGAGGATGGAGCCGCGGGACCAGTCCATGCGCGGGTAGATCCGCTTCAGGACGGAACGACGGAACAGGATGTAGACCCAGGGATCCAGGATCTGGTTCCAAGTGGCAAAGCGGAGCCAGAGCAGCAGGTAGCGGACTCGGAGCGGCTCCCCCCGCAACACAGTCTCTGCAATAAACACCTGGGGGAGCAGAGATAGAGAGGACACATATTCTATGTTTAACAGACACAATGAGTGTAGTATTACCCTCAACAAATACTACCACCTCACATTCAAGTCTCATTTACACCTCACACGCACACAGACACACACTGGCTTACTGGCTCAGCAACCACACACAGTCAATTTAGCCTTAGTCAAATCACCCTGAGAACAGTCACACACTGTAAACTCATTAGAGTCCAGCTGGACAGCCGCCAATCTGACGCCAATGACCCTCTCCTCAAACACAAAACACAAACACAAACACAAACACAAACACAAACAAGGACAGGGCAGCAGCTCAGTGCAAACATTCCCTCCTTCCTTATTTGGAAGTCTGAATCAGAATTTTTGGAATACCTGCCAACTTCTGGGAAAATCCATCTCTGGTACTATTATAAATAACGCGGAGGATTGACTTTTACCGAGGATCAGATTTAGAAAATGATGCTTTTTAAAATGCGCTAACCTGCAGGCTATGATGTTTTATTCATTGGGTTTCTTCCTTTTAATTATAATGGCCTTGGACCATGAATATGAGCTGCCCGCCACCTGCCACTTGTCTGAAACTAACTGATCACACACTTAAACGCTGAGGGCTTGAAGATCTGATAACACAAGAGAACAGGCACTTTGGTATAACTCCAGTTTTTAAATGTGCTATACAAATAAACGTGACTTCACTTGACATACACCAGTCAAATGCTGGTTGGCTGAAAGCCATGGCTCACAATAGCATGCTTAACACACTGTTTGGAACAAAAGAACACTGACTGACAGACACTGACACCACACACACACACACACACACACACACACACACACACACACACACAGTAGATGTCTTGAGCCATGCAAAGCAGTGGAGAATGCTTTAAATGACTGATGGGTGTGGTTTGATGGCACAGCCTGGCAGCCTGGTAGTCTGGGTCTTTAATAGCGAGGGGGGGGGGGGGGGGAGCTCATGGTAGTCTTTGTCTTTAATGGTGGCGGGGGGGGGAGCTCATGGTAGTCTTTGTCTTTAATGGTGGCGGGGGGGACTCATCTTAGCCGCGTGGCAGAGCGGAGCGAGTTACAGGGCAGAGGGGTTACAGAAGCACTTCCAGCGAGAACAGCGCCTGCGTATAAAGTCAATGTGTCTAGCTCACAGTTGCGGAGCGAGGGGTGGTAGATTGCTGAGGCCGTGGTAGTTTGTTTGTCTGTTTGTTTGTTTGTTTACTCGCCTCAGCCTGGACTCCTGACACAGGATGTAGACCCAGGGGTCACAGATCTGATTTAAGGTGGCCAAACGCAGGCCAACCAGAATGTGCTCAGGGTTCACTGGCGCCCTCGACACGGCACCCATGAGAATATACATCTGCACAGGAGAACACACACACACACACACACACACACAAACACACACACACACACACAAACACACACAGAGACACACACACACACAGACACACACACACACACAAACACACACACACAGAGACACACACACAAACAGACACACACACACACTCACACACACAGACACACAAACACACACAGAGACACACACACACACAGACACACACACACACACACACAGAGACACACACACATACAGATAAACACACACACACACAGACACACAAACACACACAGTGACACACACACACACACACACACCCAGAGACGAACACAGAGACACACACACACAGAGACACACACAGAGACACACACACACACACGTCAGACATCGATCTGCCGCTGGTGGAGTAGATGGGACAGTCACAGACACACTCATCGATCTCCGTTCAGTAGCCAGCATTAAGGACTGAGGATGACGTGTGTGTTTGTGTGTGTGTGTGTGTGTGTGTGTGTGTGTGTGTGTGTGTGTGTGTGTGTGTGTGTGTATGCGTCTGTGTGTGTGCGTGTGTGTCTGTGTGTGTGTCTGTGTGTGTCTCTGTGTGTGTGTCTGTGTCTGTGTGTGTGTCTCTGTGTGTGTCTGTGTGTGTCTCTGAGTGTGTGTGTGTCTGTGTGTGTGTGTGTGTGTGTGTGTGTCGGTGTGTGTGTATGTGTCTGTGTGTGTCTCTGTGTGTGTGTGTGTGTGTCTGTGTCTGTGTCTGTGTGTGTGCCAGCAATAGGGGACAAGGACTGAGGATGACATCACTTGCAGCGATGGTACAATGTGCACTTTAGGAGATTATTAAGATTAGCATTATATTATTGTAATCTTCATCTATAATGAAAAGTTTAACATGAATTATGACAAATCTGGTCCAGTGAGCATTTCATGGCTACTATAAGAGTGTTCCAACATCCCATAATAAACAAATTATTTAAAGTGATTTATAGGGGAAAATCCACCAGGAGGGTGAGATGTGGCAGGATATCCTGTGAGAAACGATCTGTTAATGTGGCCACGATCACCGCTCTGGGAGGTCTGCTGTGTGAGGGACAGCCCACCCCTGTGCAGACAGCGCTAATTAAACGCACCGGATAAATATGGTGGACTCACTCCCAGCGTGCTCGCTTCTCCGCAGTGGGTATAGCAATGATGGACCTGTCTTAAACACAACACCATCAATGCATGCTGGGGCGCTAGGATACCAATGAGTTCATCTAAACAATGGATCACCTCACATCACAGGCTGGAAGGGGTTTAGACCTGGGACCAAACTCTGCTATAAGGCCCGTAGAGAGGACTACAGGAGTGACCGGCAGAACAGCTGTGGGTGGATGAAGGGCATTGCTTTCCCAACATTACCGATGCGCCTGGGGAGGGGGCTATACTCTGAAGGACAGTGGCCGAGTCAGTGAGTTCAACAGTGTGTGTGTGTGTGTGCGTGTGTGTGTGTGTGTGTGAGAGAGAGTTCATCTGCATGTGGATGTGTGTGGATGTGCACCCCCTGAGGCAAACCCCAGTGTGTGCATCAGTGAATGTGTGTGTCTGTGTGAGTCTATATGGGTTTGAGTGTGTGTGTGTTTGTGTAAGTGTAAGAGTGCGTCTGTGAAAACACACACTCACACACGTGTGTGTGTGTTCATGTGTGAGTGTATATGGGGTTGTGTGTGTGTGTGTGTGTGTGTGTGTGTGTGTGTGTATGTGTGTGTGTAGGGAGTGTGTTTCCTGCACTGTATCTAGCCGGAGATAGCTCTTCCCCCCCAGGGTCTTATCGGCAGCGTGCATGCAGAGCAGTGGCACTCATTAGCCTCGGGTCTGGGCCACTTCCTGAGTGCTGCGCCAGAGAGTGTGAGCGCTACTGAGCGCTCGGAGAGAACTACTGGAACAAGTTGGACACACAACGCCTTGACCAAACCAACAATGGAGAGGCCATATCTGATGGGTAGTGCCAACGATTGATTTTTCAGATAAGGTTTTATGTCAAACACTTAAGACATAATGGAGGAGATATTTGTTATGTACAATGTTTTATGTAAAACACTTCAGACATAATGGAGGAGATATTTGTTAGGTGATGGTGGTGTTCCTGGCCTCAGTTCCCATGGAGTACACACTGAACCTGCTTCTCCTTACATAAACCAACAAAATAAATTACAGTTTAGAGTTATGTCTCGTAACTCCATGTATTGAGAAGGGAATTTGTGTGTGCTTCTGTGTATGTGTGTATGTGTGTGTGTGTGTGTGTGTGTGTGTGTGTGTGTGTGTGTGTGTGTGCGCGTGTGTGTGTATGTGTGTGTGAGTGTGCGTGTGTGTGCATTTGTGTGTGTGTATGTGTGTGTATGTGTGTGTGTGTGCATGTGTGTGTGCGTGTGCGTGTGTGTGTGCGTACGTGTGTGTATCACACTTAGACCCTCTCCACTATATCACAGCACGGCGCCCCTTCACACTACCTGCAGTGTGTGCACTCACCAGTAGGGGGCACCAGCAGACGGAGGCGATGAGCATGATGAAGATGAGCTGCACCATCATCTCCACCTCATAGTCGCGGCGCCGCTGGGCGCCGTCCTGTCTGCAGCACACGCGCACCAGGGTGACCACGCTGACCGTGTTGAGCAGGAAGGAGGCGGCCAGCGACAGCAGCCCGACCAATGAGAACACGAGGCCGAAGCCGAGGTCGCGCGGCGCCGGGCCGATGTTCAGGAAGCACCAGGAGCCGGGGATCTGCAGGTGGTAGCTGCCCAGGCCCACCAGCGGTAGCAGCCCCACGCACCCCGCAAAC
Source organism: Clupea harengus (assembly GCF_900700415.2). Lineage (NCBI taxonomy): Eukaryota > Metazoa > Chordata > Actinopteri > Clupeiformes > Clupeidae > Clupea > Clupea harengus. The sequence continues at coordinate 17,062,213 of NC_045161.1, read as the reverse complement.
AGCCACACCAGCGCCACCATGTAGCACGCGCGCGCCTTGGACATGTTGCCCGAGCGCGAAAAGGGCTTGTTGATGCCCATGAAGCGTTCCACGGCCATGGCGGTGCCCAGCAGCAGCGGGCACAGGCCGTAGAACACCATGGACATGCCAAAGAAGTTGCAGAAGTGGCAGTGCGGGTCCAGCAGGCGCCAGTTGAAGTGCGTGATGTGGAAGGAGACCACGATGGAGCCGGTGACCAGCAGGCCCATGAAGTCGGTGAAGACGAGGCCGCAGAGGAAGACCAGGAAGGAGGAGCGAGAGCGGGAGCGCGTGCGCTGGAACGCCTTCAGCAGCACCACCAGCGCAAACAGGTTGGAGCTCAGGCCCAGGCCGCTGAACACCGCCGAGAAGTACGCCGACGCGATGGTGGGGGTGTAGTTGAAGGGAGGGCTGTTGATGGAGAAGCAGAGCGCGGGCGTCTCATTGGTCGGCGGAGAGGGGAAAGGGGAGGTTCTGTTGCTGTCAATCACAGCTCGCTGCATGGTTGGTTAAGGGTTAAGGGTTAAGGGCTGGTGTTTTCAGAAGCTGGTGAGAACAGCTCAGAGGTTAATTCATCCTGAGGACGGCGGACTAGTCACGGCAACCTCCTGCAAAAAACACACATACAAAGACACACACACACACACACGCACAAAGACACACACACATACACACAGGCAGGCAGATCCAGATGTTTAAGGGAAAAATGTTGTACGGCAATGACACATATTTCATCTAAACAACACGAGATGTCCCGTAAATTGTTTTCAGCCCAATCAATTTTTCATGTAAATATTTGCTCTCGTCACTCAGGCATAATACACACACACTCACACTCACACACACACACTCACCCTCACACATTCACACACACTCACACACACACACACACACACACACACACACGGATATTTGCTCTCATCACACAAACCAAAGCTGTTTATTATTCCAAGTTTGACGAAGCTGCGGATGGAATGCTTTTAGAGGCAGCTCCTCACTGCCAGGCAAAGGCAGGCAAACATGATGAGAGGTGGATCTGAGAGCTTTAGGTGAGAGGAGAGTGGGTCTGTGAGCTTAAGGTGAGAGGACAGTGCGCTCTCCGAGTCTCTAAAGCCGAGACATTCATTACATTTACTGCTTACAATACACTGCAGCACTGTCTTCTCTAAAGATGTGTGTGATCCACACACATGGGCATATTGTGCCTGCTTTTCTTCATGTGAGACCACCCCAGCGTCTGACTCTAACATAATAACACATCCCACAGCTACTGTACCCGACCCCCTACAACCCTTATTTCATCTCCATATGACACCCTTATGAAGCACTACAACACTATTCAGCTACTGTAGCCGACCCTCTACAACCCTGATTTCATCTCCATATGACAGCCTAATGAAGCACTATAACACCATTCAGCTACTGTACCCGACCCTCTACCACCCTCATATCATCTCCATGACACCCTAATGAAGCACTATAACACCATTCAGCTACTGTACCCGACCCTCTACAACCCTCATATCATCTCCATATAACACCACTATGAAGCACTATAACACTATTCAGCTACTGTAACCCCCCTGTGAAATATCTGACCATCATCATATATGCTCACAGAGCAGAGCGTATCTACACATCTGTCAGAGACTCACATGTCATCTGTATGTCTCGAAACTCACACATAATCTCCACATGAGATCAGAGAGGAAACTGATCAATGATCACAGCCCTCTCTAAAAGCCAATGATCCTGGAACATCTATCATAACCCTCTCAGGAACCAGCTACATCAAAGACAACCTCAAAGAAGACCCGTATCAGCTACTTCACCTCTACGTGAAGCTCACCAATCCTGGAACAGCTACCAAAACGTCAATGATCATCTCCACATAAGACCCCAGATTAGTCTGATTGATCACTTAACCTCTCTCTAACACTCACGCATCACTTCCATATAAGATCACAGAAGGAACCTTATCAACTACTGTATCTCTCAAACTCTCCAATCATGGCACAGCTACTGTAGGACTCTCTCAAACTCTCTTATCATGGCACAGCTACCGTAAGACTCTCAAACTCTCCAATCATGGCACAGCTACCGTAGGACTCTCTCAAACTCTCCAATCATGGCACAGCTACCGTAGGACTCTCTCAAACTCTCCAATCATGGCACAGCTACCGTAAGACTCTCTCAAACTCACCAATCATGGCACAGCTACCGTAAAGCTCTGTCAAACACACCAATCACACTACAGCTGACATAACCTTCTCTAACACCCCTATCACACACACATCATCTCCATATAAGATCAGACAGGGGGAACCTTATCAAGAATATGGTCTTCAAAGCTGGTTTCCTGGAAATAACCAGCAAAGCAACAGCACTGAGCATAAACAGGAAGTGACACAGATCTCGTGAATCTCGTGAGTGAAACAAAAAGTGTTGCGTAACACTTCCCATCAGTCAGAAAGGGGCTTTAAAACTCAAAAGCCACACAGCTTTATAATGGCCTATTACCACCACAGGCAATGACTGTCTATAGCCACACAGCATCTTGGTGGATTATTCCTTTCTTCCCTCTTCTCTGTCTCAGTAGTGTGGGTTCATCTGTCCGCCATCATCTCCCCAGAAGCAGCCATGTTCTCTAAAACAGTATGTCTTTGCCCAGACAACTGGTGTTAATCAGTGTATATTATAGCGGCCCTTCAGTGTATATTATAGCTGCCATTCCTTATACACTATACACATTACATAAGTACATGACTGTCAGGCCCTGACTACACAGAGGAATGAGGGTCTGTCTCACTGTCTCCCTGTCTCACTGTCTACACAGGGGACTGAGGGTCTGTCTCACTGTCTTCCTGTCTCACTGTCTACACAGGGGACTGAGGGTCTGTCTCACTGTCTACACAGGGGAATGAGGCTTGTTTGGTGCTGTAGGTAGTTCTTCCTGTATTCCTCTCATCCCGCGATCACACAGAATCGCAGACAGTCACACTCTGTTCTGAAAGTGTCATGTATCCCATTCATCCTGCTGCAGCGAGCGGAATCACAGAATCAGAAAGACGCACATAGGATATGGCACACACACACACACACACACACACACACACACACACACACACACACACACACACACACACACACACACACACAGGCACTGAAACCACCAGGTGTGTGTGTTGTGCTTCCCTGGCTACATCATGGATCAGGAGTAATCAATACATCTGAATTCAGTAATCAGTGATCATATTTCAGGCCTCAGTCCTACTGCTGAACAATCACCAATTACCAATCACCACTCAACACAAACACATACAGTACCTCGGGACAAACTCACACATAACCCACCAGGAACAATCATGACACAAGATATGAAATACAGAAAGCAAAGAGCATTAGTGGGCAGAGACAGGAGAAGGCAAAGTCTACATTTTACAAAAAAAAAACACAGACTTCCTGGCGCTTCTTCCTCCAAAAACCAGCATGATGGCGGATGCTGGGCCTGGACCACTGAGAGCTATTAAGGACCACTTTACCTTGACTGGGGACAGGCTTGCGGCACTAATGCATTTGGGGGCATTATAGGCTAACCCCATGCGCAACTGGCCCGTAACACCCCAGACACGAGAGAGCCGGGGCCAAAGGATGAGTCTAATGCCCACCAATGGAGCCTTTTACGGGAAGAGAACCCAGGGCTGAGAGGCTGAGGTCACCTTATCAAATTGAATCATAATGACTGACCATATCCTTCTCTGTTGTCTGAGATGATGCTGGTCAACATCAGTCAAGTGCGCTACGTGTCATTTCTCACTGTATTCCACATGACAGCATGTCTTGGCAAAATTTATATTTGTAAATTAAGCCGTTATAGTATTATTATTAGATCACACAAAAAACACACTAAGATTGGCAACATTTATATTTATAAAATAGACAAAAGAGGTACATACTAACTAAAAGAGGTACATATGTTAGAAATAGTTAATTGAGACAACTAAATAACATTTCTGTATTGTCATTTAAGACAGCTTTTGCTAATAAAACACAGCTATTGCAAATAAAACACAGCTATAACAGAAAAAAAACCCAGAAAAACAGATACAAATGCCTGAATGAATGCGTGTATGTGTGTGTGAAGGGGCTGAAAAAAAATTCACTGAAGAAAACACTTTTGCTAGTATTAGCTTTCACTAAAATACAAAAACTAAGACTTTAACAAACGTTTGTTCATTCCCCCCTGGTCAAGAGATTAAGACACTTTCGTGTTCTGTGGAACGGTACAACGCTCGCGACACTGATCAAGGAAAGAGTAATTATGAGAAGGAAATGCATGAATACCTGGAGTGGAAACCTTCAGGCGCTGGAACTTCGCGTCATTACATAAAAAAACAACTCTCCAACGATGTCCATGCGTGAACTAACTCTCCCGCTTTCTGGGCTTCTACTATGTACTGTCTTCCACTGTTGCCGCTTTTGGAATGTGGAGGGCAAGTTGTACTCTAGTGTATATAACCTTTCAGTAAACTGTCCTTCGCCTGACGGACCGTCGCTTGTAGATGCAGGTGATAGGGATCTGTCTGCCGGCCGGCCGCGGGGGGAATGCGCCCCTGTCCAGCTGTCCGGGGATAGAGCGGGAGGAGGGAGAGGGAGAACCAGGAAGAGTTCGCAGTAATGTTGGACTCTCTTCCATCCATGGTCACTCGAGATCGGGAGATTAAGGAACGACTTATGTAAAACAAGGAAATGCTCAAGCCATCAGCCAAATTAGCCACATTTGCACGAAAACACTCTTTGATGTCATTTATTCACGAAATGGTCTATGTATCTCTTTGAATCACCAAATCCGACGTTATAACTTTGGTTTGGTTGGTTGAGGCAATTTAATTAGCTACCTTTTCTTTGAGGTAATCTTCTAAAGACGACTGTTTCAGTCGCTGATAGCTCTATTCCAGCGAAAATAGCTTCTTGATAATTGGCCTCATGTTTGGGAAACGAGAGGTGGCTGATAAGGGAACAATTTAGCTGTCAGCGATTGTAGGAATGCTAGTATGTGAATAAGTAACTTTATGTGGTATTAGGTGAGTTAGTTTAAATCTAGGGTTAAAGACAGAGAATGAATGTTATTATTTGAAGTAATGGGATGGACTTATTTGGCCCATGGGAGAATAAGGGGTTGGCCATTAGGTACAGTTTAAGCCTTCTGAATGGGTAAGGTCAGATGAGAGGTCAGAGGTGTCATTGGTCAAAGGGGTCAGCCAACTAGGGCAGTTGTGGGAGTGGTAGATACACTTTTAAATACGGTGGCGCAAGTAATATTTGTCAGATCGCCTCCGGAGTCCATCTCTATTGCTGTTTAAATTATGCAATAAATCCGTGCTGAAGAATTCTACATCTGCTG
>NC_045161.1:17039291-17049291 GCF_900700415.2 Clupea harengus | reverse complement strand
GTGAGTGCATGTGTGTGTGTGTCTGCCTGTAGAAGTACTCATTTAACCTCTTTACTCAAGTGCAGGCTCTAAAATGTAAAAGTTTAAAAGTATAAATAAAAACAAAGGGACATTTTGACTGGCTGTTTCTATACAAAGACAATTGAACCTCATATCATATATTTATATAATTTGATGACTATAACACCACTCTAACTTAAAATAAACAATATACTGAAAACTAAACTGAATGATAGACTGAAAACATCACGTCATATATTTATATAATTATAATATATCATCTCATATAATTTGATGATTATAACACCACTTTGTTACATCCCACCTCTGGTCCAGCGCATGATCAGCCTATGTGTTTATGCCATTTCTCTCATACGGGATGCGTGTGTGTGTAGCCTTTTGTTAGTGTGTGAGTGTGTATGTGAGAGAGAGAGAGAGAGAGAGAGAGAGAGAGAGAGTGTGTGTGTGTGTGTGTGTGTGTGTTTACCTGTGTGAGTGTGTGTGAGACAGAGAGAGTGTGTGTGTGTGTGTGTGTGTGTGTGTGAAAGAGAGAGAGAGTGAGAGAGAGAGAGAGAGAGAGAGAGAGAGAGAGAGAGAGTGTGTGTGTGTGTGTATGTGTGTGTGTGTGTGTGTGTCTCTGTGTGTGCGTATGCCTGTGTGTGCGTATAGAGGTTGGTGTGATGTGCTGGGGCCCGACCCGTTTGGCTCCATGATCCATGTTTAATCAAAGCGATCAATCAGCCCCGCTAGAGCTGCCCTCCGCCAGACGACACCGGAGCCGCCAGATGACGATTGATGACGGGAGCCGATCGGGAGGAAAACACACAGCTGGCGTGGAGACGCAGATTTATATCACACACACATGTACACATACACACATGTACACACACACCAGAACACAAAAACATGCAAACACACCACAACACGACACACACACACACACACACACACACACACACACACACACACACACACACACACACACACACACACACACACACACACTAGAAGCCCTTTTACCCAGTACAGGAATCAGAGGGAGACAGGTCCACAGACCTGTGTCTTTAGTAAACATTTGTCCTCTCTGGGGGAGATCACCAGCTGCCGGCTAGCTCTCATGTCAGCTGGCCAGACCAAGGCCAGACCAGGATCATATCAGGGCCAGACCAGTATCATATCAGGGCCAGACCAGGGCCAGACCAGGATCATATCAGGGCCAGACCAGTATCATATCAGGGCCAGACCAGGATCATATCAGGGCCTGACCAGTATCATATCAGGGCCAGACCAGGATCATATCAGGGCCTGACCAGTATCATATCAGGGCCAGACCAGTATCATATCAGGGCCAGACCAGAATCATATCAGGGCCAGACCAGGATCGTATCAGGGCCAGACCAGGGCCAGACCAGGGCCAGACCAGGACCTCAGCCCAGAGTCTGCTGCTGTGTAGGACCCAGCTGTTATCCCCATGGAGATTGGCATGCAGGTTGACCTGATGGGAAACATTCCACCGAGGAGGACCTCGAGGACAGATAGATTCTGATTCTAATTCCCAGACCAGGGTCAGCAGGTCGGATCAGCCCCAGAGATAACCCATTTCCTGTCCTTTGCCCCTGGATGCTGCACTTCCATCCGTCCTCCTCAAGAGTGGGGCTGGCTGTAGCACCCTCAGGGTTCAGAGGGAGTGAATGCTGGCCTGGCACATCCAGAGCTTTCTGTCTAATTACGGGAGTGGAGCTCTGCTCTCTCAACCTAGAGCCGCCCCCTCCGACCGCAGAGCAGATGAAATGAAAGCTGTTCCGTTCGGTTCTGACAGTGTCGGTGAGTGTAGAGTCTCTTGTGAGCACAAGGGGGCAGTGTAGTAACAGGGCAAAGCGCTTTCATGAGAGAACCATTTGCGACAACAGCTACACGTGAGAAACAACACTACTGCACACGGGAGCGGATAGACAGGAACAAACAGCCTCGGCTCCAGGCTAGTGCAGAGAACACACACACACACACACACCATTCCACAACTAAAATAGCATTCAACACATCATAACAGTTTTGCATTGTACCTATATGTGTTCTGTGGTAGAGATATCGTGATTATTAAGCACATAGCAGTATGCATGATGAGTTTTGCGCGTTCAGTGTATTTTACTCTTCAAGTGCTGTTTGTTTGTGCATGTACAAACACGCCGGCAAAAGCCAATGCATTAGATAGGCAGTATGCACCAGTGCGGATGGATGAATCCCCCGGCGATGCTGTGTACTTTTAGCTGCGTGCTGCTTATGCCGTTATGAGACTACAGGATAGTTTTGTCTTTCACAGTGGTCACCATGTCAGATTAGTGCCATAGCTTCTTGCCATGCATGTCTTGGTCAGGAGACTGGCAACACCAAGGTGGACCCCGAACACTCATCGTTCACGTCCTTGCGTGAGTTTAGAGAGGGAGGGTAAAGGCATTGTCATCATGGCCACAGAAGCGCTACGTGTGATGCTGGAGGACAGTACGAGCTGTGTCCTTCAAGGAGAACTTCAGGTAACGAATGTGCCTCTGGCAAAGTCAGGCTAACTCGTTTGAAAGCGGTATCATGTCGTTACATTTGTGTTTCAACACGAAGCTAGAACATTTCTTCAATTAGTATCATACCATAAGGTTATGAAGCCACTGTTCATCGAACCATTCTCTGTTTCGTTGTTCCACCTGACAGGCACAAAAGCATTATTTCTCTTCGCCAAGTTTACATACTTCAATTCATTCAGTTTTATTTTTATAGCGCCAACACAATCAAATTGTCTCAAGGCGCTTTGACGTGATCACTCTGTGATCCTATTGCTAGTGGTGAAGGAACGCAGGGCAGGAGCTGTCCAACTAGGCAGGAAAATACAAACCTAGACTTTTCGTCGGGGTGTCCTGGGGCGTCTTCAATTCTCTCACACTACAAGGCCCATTCGTCGTTCCCGACATTCTGCGAGACTGGACGAGCCCCTGCGCCCCCTCCCCCCTTCGACTTCCCTGGAAAGCAACCCCATAGACATATATACATGTATTATACATGTATATATGTCTATGAGCAACCCCAGTTAAAGAGTAACCACAGGAGCCTCAGTGTCTCCTTGACCTGCTGTCATTGGTGAGAGCCAGCAAACGACGCTGTGCCATTAGCCTCAGCATTGTCTGTCACAGTTGTGAAATGAAAGCACTATTAAAACCACTGTTGAATCTTGATCCAGCCTGCAGTGGGCCAAGCAACCGGACTTAGACAATAGTCCTTGAGCTTAGCGAGCTAGTCTGGCACGGGCCCTTGGGAAGAATCCAACCATCCCATACCCTCTCTTTGTGAGTCACGCCGACAGGTCCAGATGCTGAAGGGAGTAAACAGGATCCGTTTCCCTGGGTGGTGTTCCAGAAATCTCCACCACCACACACCCTCCCCCCACTGTGGTGACACGACACAAAGTCATACCTAGACAATATAAAGTCATATGTAGACAACACAAAGTCATACCTAGACAACATAAAGTCATATGTAGACAACATAAAGTCATATCTAGTCTGCCAGGCTTCAGTTCTCTTCGGTGAAAACGAGTGAAGTCCACTAGTGTGTGTGTGTGTGTGTGTCAGAGTCCACTAGAGCTCTAAGACCAGTGTGTGTGTGTGTGTGTGTGAGTCCACTAGAGCTCCCTGTCAGGCAGCTTATAAACGTATACCAAGTAAATATGGATCACATAGTCAACCCTTTCCTGTGGAACTCTGGTAATGCTGTGTGTGTGTGTGCGTGTGTGTGTGTGTGTGTGTGTGTGTGTGTGTGTGTGTGTGTGTGTGTGTGTGTGTGTGTGCGCGTGCGTGTGTTTGGCGAGCCCAGTGGTGTGTGCGGTTGCACTGAGGGGCCTTTGATGGGATTTTCAAACAGTGACTCTCAGGCTGAATGAGCGACTTCACACACACACTGGTCTTAGAGCCACAGTCAGAAAGGAGACCAGCGCTCTCATTCTCTCTTGCTCATCCTGCTCTCTCTCTCCATTATCTCTCCCTCCTCCCTCTATTATTCACTAGCTCTTTATCATCTTTCTCTCCTCCTTCCCCTCTTCTGCTCTCTCTCTCGCTCTTCCTCTCTCCTCCTCTCTTTCTCTGTCTCTCATCAGCATCTATCTCCTCCTCTTCTCTCATTCTGTCTTCTCTCTCTATAGCCTCGTAGCTGTCTGCTCATTCTCATTAGAGGCAGAGGCCGAGGCTCCTCTCTGAGGGCGCGCCTCTGAAATCATCCACACCCTGTATACCCCCCCCCCCCCACCCCACACCCCCCGCGCCTAAAAGCCCACAGAAAAGACACAATATGGCCTTTTTCTGGATATTAGTTCTGAGAGGCTTGCTGCCATTGATTCATGCTTCCTGCGCTGCTTGGGCCGGGGGCTGGGGATAATCCACTTTATTGCTTTGGCATTTATTACAGACATTTCAGCGGCTTTTGGTGCTGCGTCACAACAGCACTCTGATCGCCTGCTTAGCAGACCTCTAATGAGTGGAGCCAGATTCACAGGGTAATTATGGCCTCCGCTTTCCTCTCGCCATCCCACCACCTCCCCATGCTCTCTCTCTCTATTCCCCTGCTCTCTCTATCTATTCCCCTGCTCTCTCTATCTATTCCCCTGCTCTCTCTATCTCTATTCCTCTGCTCTCTCTCTTCCCCTGCTCTCTCTCTCTCTATTCCCCTGTGCTCTCTCTCTCTGTTTTCTATCTCCACCCCTGTCTCTCTATCCCTTTATTCCTCTCTCTCTGTTCTTCATTAGAGAGTGTCATGGTTGGCTGGCCTCAGATAGATCCGCTGGCTGGGCAGGACAGTATCATACTGCCCACATGTCTGTGTGTGTGTGTGTGTGTGTGTGTGTGTGTGTGTGTGTGCGTGTGTGTCTGTGTGTGTGTGGATGGTTCTAACCTACTGGTGCTCCCAGCTGAGTGTTGGCCTACTTCATCACAGATAGATAGGTATATGTGTATATGTGTGTGTGTATGTTTGTGTGTGTGTGTGTGCACGTTAGTCTATGTTTGAGTGTGTGTGTGTGTGCATGAGTGTATGTTTGTATGTATGTTTGAGTGTGTGCGCATTAGTGTATGTTTGTATGTACGTTTGAATGTGTGTGTATGTGTGTGCATGCGTGAGTGTGGAGGTGTGTGTGTGTGTGTGAGCGGAGGAGAGTAAATAGCAGCAGGTGATGGGGTAAACCCAGCTGCCAGTCCAGAGCCGGCGCTGGCATTTAACAGCTTTAGCTCAAGCCCCCGCCTGCTGGACATCAAATTAAACACACACTCCACAGACAACACACAACTCTTCACACACACACACACACACACACACACACACACACACACACACTCACCACAGGAACACACACACATGGTTTTTCCTTATACGAAAAACATTTTCTCCATACATAAAGTGTGTCTTGTTGAAGAAATTATAATGTGTGAGCTGTATTTAAAGTAGAGGGGCATTTTAAACAGCTTTTGTTTAAAAGACTTTCATTAGCACGGGGGCTGGCTGTTTGTGTGTTACACACACACACAGAGACTTTCATTAGCACGGCGGCTGGCTGTTTGTGTTACTTCACACACTCACAACACGCTGATGAAAATTACAGTAATTAAGCAAGCATGTGGGTAAGCCCTCACAGTATGTGTGTGTATGCAACACTCTGACAGTATGTGATTGACTGGCAGTACATTACAGTTTACACATGTCCGTGTGTGTGTGTGTGTGTGTGTGTGTGTGTGTGTGTGTAAGCATAGTGATCACAAAGCTCTGTTTTCAGACAACATTTCTTTAATACAAAGTCAACATATCTACATACAGAGTGGTTTTAAACCAGTTATTGTTTCAGTTTAATGAATTAACAGTTTAAAGCAATAGCACTTGGCCCTCGTACAAAGAAAAACTATCTTGCTTTTTGTGTTGTTTTTTTGTTCTTCTTGTCTTTTTGTTGGCTGTTGAATGAATACTTCTGTTTAGTTTCACGTCCCCGTCAATCAGAACACATCATGAGGCCACTCGTCCCATCAGAACACATCATGAGTGTGGCTGCTGTAGTCCACTCATCCAATCGCACACAGACTCAAAGAATATGACACGGCGCACGAGCGCTCACAAACCCTCTCTGATTGGATGTGTCAGGTCAGTGAGACAGTCACATGTCCCACCGCTGTCTCCGAGTCCCACAGGGTCACACATCACACCTCCCCTTCATGAGGAAAGAAACTCATAAAAACAACGACGCAACAGACCAGAGCGGAACTGAAAACCAGCACGGCGTGGTTCTGTACAGCTGGAGTTGGGAACGGTGAGACAGTGTAAGGGACAGCCAACTGGGGTGGAAGGTCCTGCAGGGCACACACACACACACACCACTAGGGGGCGTATGCACAGGAGCGCCTGCCAAAATGCCAATTTCAGTTTTTGGGGTTGAATACGAAGAGAAACACAGAGTAAGTCTGCCCATCAGAGAAGAGAAGATGGTTAACCCTTCAGTCACCATACACACAGACATAGGGTGTTTCTATGGAAGGGGGGGTTGCCATGGAGAGAGGCTGGGGGTTGAGTGGGCACTCAAACAGACACTCAGGTGAAAGCTTCCTCAATCAGCATCTCATTTTGGATTGGAGACAGAACTCTTGAGGGTCAAATCATACAAATACATAGAATATATATTTGCTTATTTACAGGTATGCAGGATCATAGTTGGTATATAACAAATGGATGATTGGTTGGTGTTTTGAAAAGAAAGAGAATGTTAAAAAAAGAAAAGGGAAGTGTGTTAACACATTCTGTACTAAATGTACAGCTGAAAAAGTCTGCTCAGTTCAAAAAAGAATTAGTTTCATTGTAGATCTGCCTAAATCTCAGATTGTATTAGGTAATCTCCTTTAAAAAAACAAAAGCTAATCTAGCACTAGCTCCTACAACCACTGAGAGTCTGCCAGTCAGCAGGAGCTCAGATCTCTGCTCTTCATCTTCCCCAGAGACACTCATGTGTCCTCAGATTTATCAACAAAAACAACAATAAAAACACGCCCATCATTGTTTATACAAACAATTAAATGTTCATGAGTGGTACAAAAAAGAATGGAAAAAAAGAAAAAAAATGTAAATGAAATAAAAAAAAGTCTAGTCTAAATTTGGATACATCTTTATATTCTGCTCTTAAATATGTCAGCTGGAGTGTGTCTATGTGCATATATGTCCTCACACACACATAAACACACACCTAACCCTTTTACATAACATCTCTACAAGTGAAAAAATAGAATGTCTTTCAACATAATATGAACAAGTAAGCTTTTCTTTCTCTGGCTATCATCTTTATTCTTCTTCCTTTATGAGTAGCAGTATCTGTTAAACAAAGGCAAATAAAAAAACTCTTCTAGGTTAATAAAAGGAACGCTTACAGTAACGGGCTGTGGGGGGTGTGGGGGAGGGGGGGGCTGTAATGGCGCAGTAACAGTAAGGCTTTTAGGAAATAAGACAGACTAAGTACGACTCCTTTCAGCTCTCTGTCCGTGTGCACATACAGAACAGTTCACCGAGAGAGGGGGAGGGAGGGGGCACATCCACCACCTGGCACGCATATATACACACACACACACACACACACACTGATTGGGCTTCTGTTGGATGCGCTTGCATGAGGTGTGAAAGCCATGTCCCAGTCTGGGCGTGTGTAAGTTTCTCTCTCTCTCTCTCTCTTTCACACACACATGCATGAGGTGCCTCAATTCGCGGATGTTAAAGTCACACATACAATTTCATTCGTTTTTTTCTGGTGACCGGCTCCCTACTCGTACCGATGGATCCTTCTGAACCTTTTCTGGATCTTTCTGTACACTTACAGCAAAAAGGAGAAAGCAGCAAGTTTGGCATAAAAAGCAGAACTAAAACTCTCACACACAAAGTCCATTCACATGAGACACAAGTCATAACTAATGGCGATGGAGGTTGGTCACTGGAGACAGTCAGAGGGCTTAAGGAGCAAAAACGGCAGGTTCCTCTGCTAGAAGTTCCCCCGCTGCAGGTTCCTCTGTTGGAAGTTCCCCTGCTGCTGGTTGGGGTGAGGAGCTCGTCTCCAAGCTGGGTTAGGACGCAGATTGATTTCTCGGCCTTCACATTCTCCCGGCTCCAAACACTGGTGGTGTGTGTGTCCGGCCTGTGTGTGCCTGTGTGTGTGTGTGTGTGTGTGTGTGTGTGTGTGTGTGTGTGTGTGTGTGGGGGGGGGGGTCCTATGTGTGAGGGAATGTTGCTCACTGACAACAGAACTAGTTAATCTTGTGTTTGGAACTACACAGGGTTTCTCTGTCCCTCTCGTAGACAGCTGGTAGACAGTATGTTTTGTGTGTGTGTGTGCATATGTATGCCTATGTGTGTATAAGTTTGCATGTATATATGCATGAGTGAGTAGGTGTGTGCCTGCATGCATGTGTGTGTGTGTGTGTGCCTGCATGCACGTGTGTGTGTGTGTGAGTGTGTGTGTGCATGTGTGTGTGTGTGTGTGTGCGTGTGTGTGTGTGTGTGTGCATGTGGGGGTGTGTGTGTGCTCTCCCACTGTCCATCATTAAGGAGAGTTCATGAGGATCTTTACTCACTCAGAGGCCCCCCCTCATCAATCTGCACAGCAGTGGAGTAGAGCGGCCTGTCCCCACGCATGTCCCACGCCTGCCTCCTGCATCTGGTCCTATGTGTGTGTGTGTGTGTGTGTGTGTGTCCACAGGCTCCTCCTCGCATCTCCAGATGGCAGTGTCCTTCATTCACCATTTCTCTGTCCGATAAGTGTTTTTAATGCAGTTTGAAACAGATGTCCACAAAAAAGGATGAATCATTTCTCAGACAAACGGCTGACTCCAGAACCGCTCGGGCCCAGACGTGAGTTTGGACCTGGCGCATCTGATCGAGAACTCGACCGGACCGGGACTGGAGTGGTCCTGGTGTCAGCGGCCGACTGAGTGCCCTCACAGCAGAACACTTGAGGTAAAGTAAGCAGTCCGACACGTAAATCCCTCCCTACAACACGAGTCTGTAGTTTTTTGGTTCCCATCTGGTCGGTAGAGAGGAAGCTCCCTCTGGTCTGAAGCTGCCCCATCAGGCTCTTCCATCTGATTGGCCGTTTAGAAATGAGTTTAAAAAGATTCACGTTTTATTTATTTTTTTTACTTATTTTTTTTTTAAATCCAACACTTGAGATGTTTTTCTTCAGCGTTTCCCCTTTGGGTGTTTAGAGTGGGTCGTGGTGGTTGTTGGTTGGTATGGCTCAGGAGTCGGTCGAGGGGGGCGCTGCGATGGCTTCTTACGTTGCATAGTGGTCGAAGCTGCCGAGGTACTCCAGAGCAGCCTGGTAGCAGAACTGGTACTCATCCTGCATACATAGAACACACAGGCAGAGAGTTAGTGTGTGTGTGTGTGTGTGTGTGTGTGAGAACTCCAGAGCAGCCTGGTAGCAGAACTGGTACTCATCCTGCATACATAGAACACACAGGCAGAGAGTTAGTGTGTGTGTGTGTGTGTGTGTGTGTGTGTGTGTGAGTAGTTGTGCTTGTGTTTAGGTTAGTAAGTGTGTGTGTGTGTGTGACTAGGTGTGCTTGTGTTTAGGTTAGTTAGTGTGTGTGTGTGTGTGTGTGTGTGTGTGTGAGTAGGTGGGCTTGTGTTTAGGTTAGTTAGTGTGTGTGTGTGTGTGTGTGTGTGTGTGTGTGTGTGTGTGTGTGTGAGAGTAGGTGTGCTTGTGTTTAGGTCAGTTAGTGTGTGTGTGTATGTTTGAGAGAGGCTGATGTCAGTGAGGCGTTTGGCTTTTCACATAAATATGGATCTGTTCTCCACTGGCTAGCTGATCAATGCAGCCCTACAAGCTCACTAACACCAGGGCTCAGGAAGCTGTGTGTGTGTGTGTGTGTGTGTGTGTGTGTGTGTGTGTGTGTGAGTGCTCTGATGGAGCTCACTAACACCAGGGCTCAGGAGGCTGTGTGTGTAT